>NW_028243119.1:0-203000 GCF_964263255.1 Lissotriton vulgaris
GATAGAGAGGATGGCTATCCCTGTCCTGGCAAGGCCAGCAAAGGCAGACCCCCCCCCCTCCCTTTGGTGACTATCCTGCCAAGGGATATGTGACCTAAGAACTGGTGTCCTTGCCTAGTAGCCGTGAGAAGAGGGGGGGGGGGTCAGGCATGACGATAACTTGCCCCTTCTCACGCAGGTGAACACTGAACACTCCTTCATCTTTATAGCCAAGATGTTCTGACCCCATGGTCCCCTCAGTGTCTTGCACCCCAACCCATGAACTATCTGGTAGCTTTTACTCTTGCCTGCAAAAAGGGCTGGAGTTGTTGTCTGTCCTGGACGGTCTCGAGGATCCATCTCTTGGTGCATGCCTGTCACCCACGATATTCTCACCACACTTGGGACAAGCCCCCTGCCTGGCTGCAGCTTAGCGACGCCCCTGCCAAACTCGCCTGCCTGAGCGAGCAGCCCACTTCGCCCTGTTTGGGCACTCGCTGGACCCACGGTGGCTATTAGCAAGTGCCTTATCCAAATGCCTATACCAGGTTGTGCAGCTTGGGACACTAATACTTTCCCAGTTTCAGAACCTGGCTGTATGCAAATTAGTCTGTTCCTGTCCCAGTGCATGATGGGAACAGGGCAAACCAAACTACAAAAGCCAATTCTTACACTGGGAAGGAAACAAGCTCCCGGGGACCGGTTTCTGGCATTACAGCCGTCTTCGGCCCGGTTTGCTTGAATCCTGATGGTGCAATGAGCAAGGGTCTCACATCTGAGAATACCCTTCCACGCTTAGGGTGGACAAAAATATTTACAACAAGGGGTGGTGAGGGACAGAGTCTCTGATTAAGCAGAAAGCTCTCACCCAGTCAAGAGATCAGGACTAGATCCAACACCGTTTTTTAGCTCACTGCACCATCCCAGTTTCAGAACCTGGCTGTATGCAAATTAGTCTGTTCCTGTCCCAGTGCATGATGGGAACAGGGCAAACCAAACTACAAAAGCCAATTCTTACACTGGGAAGGAAACAAGCTCCCGGGGACCGGTTTCTGGCATTACAGCCGTCTTCGGCCCGGTTTGCTTGAATCCTGATGGTGCAATGAGCAAGGGTCTCACATCTGAGAATACCCTTCCACGCTTAGGGTGGACAAAAATATTTACAACAAGGGGTGGTGAGGGACAGAGTCTCTGAATTAAGCAGAAAGCTCTCACCCAGTCAAGAGATCAGGGCTAGATCCAACACCGTTTTTTAGCTCACTGCACCATCCCAGTTTCAGAACCTGGCTGTATGCAAATTAGTCTGTTCCTGTCCCAGTGCATGATGGGAACAGGGCAAACCAAACTACAAAAGCCAATTCTTACACTGGGAAGGAAACAAGCTCCCGGGGACCGGTTTCTGGCATTACAGCCGTCTTCGGCCCGGTTTGCTTGAATCCTGATGGTGCAATGAGCAAGGGTCTCACATCTGAGAATACCCTTCCACGCTTAGGGTGGACAAAAATATTTACAACAAGGGGTGGTGAGGGACAGAGTCTCTGAATTAAGCAGAAAGCTCTCACCCAGTCAAGAGATCAGGGCTAGATCCAACACCGTTTTTTAGCTCACTGCACCATCCCAGTTTCAGAACCTGGCTGTATGCAAATTAGTCTGTTCCTGTCCCAGTGCATGATGGGAACAGGGCAAACCAAACTACAAAAGCTAATTCTTACACTGGGAAGGAAACAAGCTCCCGGGGTCCGGTTTCTGGCATTACAGCCGTCTTCGGCCCGGTTTGCTTGAATCCTGATGGTGCAATGAGCAAGGGTCTCACATCTGAGAATACCCTTCCACGCTTAGGGTGGACAAAAATATTTACAACAAGGGGTGGTGAGGGACAGAGTCTCTGAATTAAGCAGAAAGCTCTCACCCAGTCAAGAGATCAGGGCTAGATCCAACACCGTTTTTTAGCTCACTGCACCATCCCAGTTTCAGAACCTGGCTGTATGCAAATTAGTCTGTTCCTGTCCCAGTGCATGATGGGAACAGGGCAAACCAAACTACAAAAGCCAATTCTTACACTGGGAAGGAAACAAGCTCCCGGGGACCGGTTTCTGGCATTACAGCCGTCTTCGGCCCGGTTTGCTTGAATCCTGATGGTGCAATGAGCAAGGGTCTCACATCTGAGAATACCCTTCCACGCTTAGGGTGGACAAAAATATTTACAACAAGGGGTGGTGAGGGACAGAGTCTCTGAATTAAGCAGAAAGCTCTCACCCAGTCAAGAGATCAGGGCTAAATCCAACACCGTTTTTTAGCTCACTGCACCATCCCAGTTTCAGAACCTGGCTGTATGCAAATTAGTCTGTTCCTGTCCCAGTGCATGATGGGAACAGGGTAAACCAAACTACAAAAGCCAATTCTTACACTGGGAAGGAAACAAGCTCCCGGGGACCGGTTTCTGGCATTACAGCCGTCTTCGGCCCGGTTTGCTTGAATCCTGATGGTGCAATGAGCAAGGGTCTCACATCTGAGAATACCCTTCCACGCTTAGGGTGGACAAAAATATTTACAACAAGGGGTGGTGAGGGACAGAGTCTCTGAATTAAGCAGAAAGCTCTCACCCAGTCAAGAGATCAGGGCTAGATCCAACACCGTTTTTTAGCTCACTGCACCATCCCAGTTTCAGAACCTGGCTGTATGCAAGTTAGTCTGTTCCTGTCCCAGTGCATGATGGGAACAGGGCAAACCAAACTACAAAAGCCAATTCTTACACTGGGAAGGAAACAAGCTCCCGGGGACCGGTTTCTGGCATTACAGCCGTCTTCGGCCCGGTTTGCTTGAATCCTGATGGTGCAATGAGCAAGGGTCTCACATCTGGGAATACCCTTCCACGCTTAGGGTGGACAAAAATATTTACAACAAGGGGTGGTGAGGGACAGAGTCTCTGAATTAAGCAGAAAGCTCTCACCCAGTCAAGAGATCAGGGCTAGATCTGGGTAAGAGTGGTCTGTTTAACTCAGACACTCTGTTCATCACCACCCCCTTTTCTAAATCGTTTTTGGCCACTATAGGTGTGGCAGGGTATACTCAGACATGAGTCCCTTTCTCACTGCTCCATCAGGATTCAAGCAAGCCGGGCCGAAGAAGGCTGAAATGCCAGAAACCGGTCCCCGGTAGCTTGTCTCCTTTCTGGTGAAGAATTGGCTTGGTAGTTTAGTCTGCCCTGTTCCCATGATGCACTGGGCCAGGGACAGACTGATTTGCATATAGCCAGGTTCTGAGCTGGGATGGGGCAGTGAGATAAATAACGGTGATGGATCAAGCCCTGATCTTTGGACTGGGTAAGAGTGGTCTGTTTAACTCAGACACTCTGTTCATCACCACCCCATTTTCTAAATCACATCTGTACCTTATCAGTAAAACCCAGACAAACAATTGCAGGCCCTCCTGAAAAGCCACAAACCTGTCTGGCTGGAACGTGCCAACAAGTGTCAAAATACTCTGGGCACCAGAATTAAAACTAGCGTAAATCCAAAGGCTAAAGTCAACAATGTCCTTGCCTTACTCCGTGCTTGTTGTAGTGGTCCTCTCAGAAAGCCAGGCAGTGTTACTTAGCTGACACTCGAGGGACGGTGCAACACAACCACCCTGGCAAATTAAGGACCAGAGAACTCGTTACTGTAAATGGCAGAGGTGGTCCCTATCCGCCCCCTCTGGAAGTCCAGACTTGACTCTCTCACCTAGCTGGGATAAACCTTTACTAATTTGTCGTGTGTTTACCCCGCGACCAAGCATGTGAGGATAACTGTAAGGGCCCCCTGTGTGGCACAGGTGAAATTGCTATGACAAAAGGATGTGTGTCCCGGTGTATATTCGCACAGCTAGTGAACGGTGTCCAACAATGGTTAATAAAACCAAAATACTAGCTAATAAAACGTTCTGCAGGCTGCACATATAACAAATGCACTCCTATGAACCCTATCCAGTGGATACATACACATGGCCTGCTAGTCACATGTGCTGAGATAAAATCGCCAATTGTAACCTGAGTAACCCTTAGTACAAGCCGAAGGTACTATACCACCTGGTACTAAAGTGTGACATGTAAGCCCCCTAATTACCAAACTCTGACTGCCCTAATTGTTCTTCTCAGAGTGGTGCCTGAGAGCCAGATACGTCTGTCCTGTAAATAGAAAAAAAGGTTGCACTCCAATCCTGGACGTGGTGATCCAGGGCCCCACACACTGGCCCCAGTGTGTTTTCCCCCTGTACCTGCTCCGCGCCCTGGCAGGCCAGCCAGAAGGCGTGGTTTGGTTTGGTTTACATAGGACGAAACCCATGAGTATCCTGGAAGAGAGACAAGATCCATGAAAAGCCCAAAACTAGCAAAGACAGGTAAGCAAATTGCTACCTCGCTTGACAGGATACAAGTCCCTTACTAGAGCACAGGTTGTTGTACCAAGGGACACATTCCATCCTCACAAGGGGATGCATGATACACAAGGGGATGCATGATAAGCCCCGTCTTCCCAAATGTTTAACGGAAAACACATTTCAAATATAGCACAGGGGGTTCATGAAATTGTTTCCAAAACAACACACCAATTATTGTCCAGGGAATAAACAAATTGCCATGACTCAGACATTTAAAAGGGAAACACCCAATATTCCGCAGGGGGTACCTGCTATGCTCAGACTCACCAGTTCCAACAGTTGATTCACCCACGGGGTGGAAACCAGCGCATGCCCCCTTCCTAAAGACCCAAAGTACAAATGTTCTTAAAGTCAGGGCAGACCCTGCATCCCAAGTGGGGTGACCTATACAACACGTGGCAAGCTTGAATGCTGTGGTCCCAACCCCGGTTGCCCCACCTGCTGTCCGTAAGTGGCCCAAAGTGTAAAACCAACCCTGTCCCGGCTTGCTAGATGGCCATTTAGAGATATCCCTGCCCTCACATACCCATGCTTGACATTTGCGCGCTGACTACAGCCAAGTGCAAGCCCAAGTAACTGCCCCTTGTTTAGTGACTTCTGGAGGACAGGGACGTACCCCTTATAGTTGCCCTACACCCAGCTCAGCTGTGCCCACAGCCCCACAACCTTAGTGTGTTAGGCCCTTATACTTGGTAATACTTCCGGTGACCCCCTAACGGGGTAGGGTCGTTCTCCAGCGTGGTTCATGCAACTAGAAAACACAACCATGAAAAACATTACCAAAGTGAAATCAGTGCAAAAGGGCAAGGGCCAAAATGGCGCCACGCTACAAAGTCCAAGCCTGCTTGTCAGTATGAGAACTAGTTGACCACCTAACATTCTTGTAAGGAGATGGTAGAGGCACATGCGAAGATCATTACAAATAAGGAGGAGTTCTCCCAATTAATTTGAGGCCCAGAGGGGGGAGACAAGAATGAACTAGGCATAAAGGGTACCTCTTAAAAGACCTATATTGCTTTTGTCAAAAGAATATATCCAAGAAACATTTACATGTAATAGGATGCTATAGACATGAGCCAAGACTTGTAGATATTGTTTTATTTTCTTTGTCTTTTTTATAAAAATTTTTTTCTTTTTATAGATTTGTACAACTGTACATTTTATATTTTATCATATAACAACACAAATAGAAATTTGTAAATGTTCGTTATACATTTTATAGATTTCAAAACAGTGCGGTTGAATAAAGTGCAGTTGAAAAAGGTTTGTGCCCCTAACAATATTGTGTCATACTAACATACATACTCTCTCACATACCAGTCATACATCTACATTCATTTAAAAATACATGGAAACATGAAAACAGGACTTAACAAAATGAAACGGTAACCCGAAGGTGCATGTGGTGGTTCACTGATGGTACATGCATTTGAAAATTCCACCAATTAAGCATTGATCTGTGTGTTGTTGATCAATCTTTGATTCATTGCCCAGATCTTATTGGGGTGTACGGCCTACGTACGTTTCGGTGATAAGATCACCTTCCTCAGGGCCAAGATGATTAAACGCAAAAGACACTAACATTTACACTCAATCAGTATACCAGGGTTAAAAAGAAGGGGCAATGCGATTTTTTTCTTTTCTGAAAGTAAAAGAAAACATTTGTAAACATTTACACATTCTATTGATTATTATTTAGACAGATGTATCACATTTCGCATTTTGCAACATAGCATCCTATAAATACAATGGTCAAATAGATCCGTATTTTATCATATATGATTTACACAGACTGCTATTGTAAAAGATCTATAGAGATTTTATTAAAGACAAGGGAGATGTGAGAGAAGAGTTGAAAACTAACCTGAGAGGGAGAGCAAGGAAACACACAGTGAGATCACACTAGTAACAAGTTTGGGAAGAATTGATAGTGCTGAGGACAGTCATGCATGAAGTGTCTCTACCCGAAGATCATAACTCGCAAGGCAAGAAAAGCTTGACCAATGTACCTGTTTACTCTTTCCCCCAAAACCACCTCCGCCTTCCAGGCCTTCAAAACTGACCTCTACGTTCTCCTCCCACCAGGCCTCTTCCAACTTGACATGCCGCTATTATCTGTAAAAAGACCTTACATACTCGCATATTAAATACTCTAAACTATGGAAGTGTCCTCCCAGTGGTTCCAATGTTTGAGAGTCTGCCATTAAGATGTGAATCCTTCTAGGCGCTGAATAACAGTAACACCTGTTACCCAACTCAAAAGTACTCAATTATCGTCCTCAGATGGTTGAAAGGCTGGGAAGGCCCACCGGGGGTAGAATCTGTGTCCATGGGGTTGGACACCGACCCCTGCCGTGGATGCAGAGGTCCACTGCGCCAGCAAACCCGGTTTCAGGTCTGTTCCTAATGTGAAGCGCACAGACACCTTCGAGAGAGGTCCGCGCTATATGGGGATAGAAAAGATAGAGTACATGTTTGTCAGCTGCAGCGGGATGCACACTGCCCCCACAGTGCTAAGACCTATATACCTGTAGTTGGTTCAGGTGACCCCCCGTGGGAGTAGGGCAGTTCTCCAGCGCTGCTCCTGCAGGAGAGACAATAAACATCCATTAGCAGCCCTCCCCCCCTCACATACCAATATATATATATTCTCTCCAATGAGGCAGGGGCCAACAATGCCCCCCATTCTACCAAGGTCAAGCCTGTTTGTCAGCTTCGAGAACTGGTTTGTCCATGATACATTCTTGGAAGGAGTAGGGTGGGACAAACACTTGCGTGGCGCAGAGGCAGTAGTGAATACGTGTCTAGAAACAGAGTCAATTGTTGGTATGCTAGGTCAGCAGATGACCCTAGCACTATTGTGATTTATTTAGAATAGCATCTAACTCGTCCCCTTACCATTGTACCCAGGGACACCTCCTCATCCCAGGCCTTCAAGCAGACCTCAAAGTTCTTCTCCCTTAAAGACACTTCCAAATTAATATGTTCTTTCTCGGATGAGAAGGAAGACCCCAAGGAAGGAGAGTTCTAATCACCTTGTCTATGGAAGGATCTTCCCAGTGACTTGCGGTTTGAGAGTCTGCCAATGAATGCCGAAAGATCCTACTACCTATTATTGGTACTCTTTTGTAACAAGCACACATCACCTATATCTTGTGTCACACTGTTTGCTACCTCCTACATCGTGCTTGCTTCCTGTACTTGTACAAGTGCCACCATTGCCAACGTAACTTTTGTTCTTGTGTTAGACTACTGCCATGTGACGCAGTCTAAACCTCTATGTGGACATTGTACTCTTAAGTAACTGGCACTCATGTAACTTTTTCCTCCTGAAAAGCACCAATAGCTACTACATAAATCGTAGCCCATGTATGTCGCTACTCCAAGTAACTAGTTTAAGATATTGTAAGGTGCTTACTGAAAGTGCTCCCATGTACCAGTTCTGTCCCCAATATGGAGCAGCTGACACCTTCTGTTGACGGCTGTGTTAAGTAAAGGCATAATAAAGCGGGAGTACGAGATATAGGAAATGCAGCGGGCTGCGAAGCGAAAATAGCCTCAAACCCGGTTCCCCTGCAACCAACCGAAAATCTTGCACGGCGGGGAACTGCAAGCGTCTCACACTGCTCTGCCGCCTAAAAGACCGTGGCCTGAGCGATGACACTTTAGCCACTCTTACCTGATAATATATAAATGTAAAACAACGTAAAACAGACATGGCGGCCAGTCCAAACCAAACATACTCATGCACCCTGCACGACCTGAAGGCGGTGGCTTCACCAGTGCAACCTGCCCCGCCGTGCTGCAGTCTCTGAAACCTGGACAAACTTGCAGCGGCCCACGTGTACACGCACCTAAGTGTGAAGCACATGTAGCCCCCATACCTTCGGAGAGGAAGGGCAACCGGACTGGCCAGCAGCGGCAGTGCCGACAGCACTAGAGAACGCCATCTTCTGAAGGCCGCATGCAGTGCCCCCATGCTCGACTAAACTGAGCCCCACTGCAAAACAGTCCAAGACCCTAATACAGGACACCAAGGAACCTGAGACGCTTAGGAGCTCTGAGCTCCGGAGAAGACTACAGCCAAAAGAGCCTAACGGCAGCGCTCTTGGCAGGAGGCACACTATACTGGCAGTCCCCCTACCTTGCACACAGAGACAGACCAACCAACCTTCAGTTGCCTCGCAGTATACAAAATACCCTCAAAAGCACGTGCGTGCAGCTTGGAGAGATAATGTGCCTATTCTCTCGGCTGCTCAGCCCGCAAGAGCATCGGTGAAAATGAACATATTTAGGAACCATTAAACTTGGCCTGTACAGGGATCAAACTTGTGGCCTTGGCATTAAAACCACCACGCTCTAACCATCTGAGCTAACAGGTCATTTTTGAAAACCAGGCAGCCTGATATATGAAGGTGCATTAAAACCTCTTTCCCCACGCCAAAGCAGGGGCACAAAACCACCACGCACTCGGACACGGCAGCCACTAAAACCGCAAAATGGCGACCGAGGACGAAAATACAACTTGTAAAGGCCCGACTTGTAAGTGTCTGCTTCCTTCGTTGCATCCGGATATATGATATGCAAGTAAAATGCCTACGTCAAGTCAAGAATGTTGGCTTCGTCAATCGTCGCATGGTAAATAGCACTTGCAAAACAAGTCAAGACCGAGGCGATAACAAAGGTCGCTCGTTGCAAAGGATAATAAATAGCACTCGCGATAGGCCGCGCTCCTGCTAGCGAGGACCAGGGCTGGGACAGTAGCCGGAAACCTAGTGAAGAGGCCCAGGGGCGTAGCACTGGGCGCCCTGTATAGGGTGACCAGACGTCCCCGTTTTCCCAGGACGGTCCCCGTTTTTGGAGAAGTGTCCCAGTGTCCCGACACTTTTCTCCAAGTGACTCAAATGTCCCCGTTTTCAACCAGTGTACCAGGTAAACACAGAAATGTCCCTGTTTTTCATTGTTCCAGTTGAGCATGCTCGTGCATGCTCTCTTTGCACTGGCCTTTGCTAGCCTGTGATGTTTTATTGATTTGTGGCATATATATGCTGTCGTCCTTAAAAGTGTAAATGTAGTAAGAAGTACTAATGCTGCTGTGTAAAGGAGAGGGGTGCCAATAAAAGACCTCAGATTTGTTGTCTGTAATGCTTCATCTCGGTCTGTGGAGGGAGCTGTCGTTGTTGTCCCTTTTCTATGTCTATGACAGTTGTCAAATAATCCTACTTTTAATGTCGATGGTTACTGCAAACCGTAGTCCTACTTCTATGTCTATGACCTGTCCCCGTTTTTAGGTCTCGCCTGTCGATGCGCATGCGCATCGAGCAAGGGAGACTATGGGGGCTTATCCACTGCAAGGAATCGTGGCGATTCCTTGCAGTGCCCGTGACTTTTAAGCTCAATGCGCATGCGCATTGAGCTTAAAAGCGCGTGCACATCCGTCTTGTTTTACCCGCTCCGCCCCCTCCCCTTCCCGCCGTGTCGCATTTCTCCTCCCCCCTCCCCTCTCTTCCCTCCGTCTTGTTTGTTTATTTTACCCGCTCCGCCCCCTCCCCTGCCCGCCGTGTCGCATTTTTTTTTAAATCCCCACTTCCCCCCTACCCCCCATCAATGCCAACACTGACGCCGTGCTCTGCTGCTTGTTTTTTTCTTCCTCACTTCTAGCTGCTGCAATTCCAGTCCAGCAGCCTGGGCGACGGAGGGAGGATTTGCAAGCAGAGCTGCTCCCATTTGCAATCAATTTCCGTAGAATTTGCCAATGATTTAAATGCTTACTTTTTTCCGCATTTTTGTTAGCACAGAGCTGTGGCATTATCGAACCGGCGTCGATCTCTTTCTGCTTACTGAATTTGCCAATTATTTAAATGCTTATTTTTTCAGCATTTTTGTTAGCACAGAGCTGTGGCATTATCGAACAGGCGTCGATCTCTTTCTGCTTACTCAACAAGGCGCACTGTTGACAAACACTGATGAGCTAACTGGTTTAACGAGGATAGCGATGTTGGCCACCCCTCACCCTCACTCACCCTCACCCTCACTCACCCTCAACCCCTCACCCTCACTCACCCTCAACCCCTCACCCTCACTCACCCTCACCCTCGACCCCTCCCCCTCAACACCTCACCCTCACCCTCACTCACCCTCACTCACCCTCAACCCCTCACCCTCACTCACCCTCAACCCCTCACCCTCAACCCCTCACCCTCACTCACCCTCAACCCCTCACCCTCAACCCCTCACCCTCACCCTCACTCACCCTCACCCTCACTCACCCTCAACCCCTCACCCTCACTCACCCTCAACCCCTCACCCTCACTCACCCTCACCCTCACTCACCCTCAACACCTCACCCTCACTCACCCTCAACCCCTCACCCTCAACCCCTCACTCACCCTCACTCTCACTCATCCTCACTCACCCTCAACCCCTCACCCTCACTCACCCTCAACCCCTCCCCCTCACTCACCCTCAACCCCTCACCCTCACTCACCCTCAACCCCTCACCCTCAACCCCTCACCCACACTCACCCTCAACCCCTCCCCCTCGACCCCTCCCCCTCAACCCCTCACCCACCCTCACTCACCCTCACTCACCCTCACTCACCCTCACTCACCCTCAACCCCTCACCCTCAACCCCTCACCCTCACTCACCCTCAACCCCTCACCCTCAACCCCTCACTCTCAACCCCTCACTCTCACTCACTCACCCTCAACCCCACACCCTCACTCACCCTCACTCACCCTCACCCTCACTCACCCTCAACCCCCCCTCACCCTCAACCCCTCACCCTCAACCCCTCATCCTCAACCCCTCACTCACCCTCACTCTCACTCACCCTCACTCACCCTCAACCCCTCACCCTCACTCACCCTCAACCCCTCACCCTCACTCACCCTCAACCCCTCACCCTCACTCACCCTCAACCCCTCACCCTCCCTCACCCTCAACCCCTCACCCTCAACCCCTCACCCTCACTCACCCTCACCCTCACTCACCCTCAACCCCTCACCCTCACTCACCATCAACCACTCACCCTCACTCACCCTCAACCCCTCACCCTCACTCACCCTCACTCACCCTCACTCACCCTCACTCACCCTCACTCACCCTCAACCCCTCACCCTCACTCACCCTCAACCCCTCACCCTCACTCACCCTCACCCTCACTCACCCTCAACCCCTCACCCTCACTCACCCTCAACCCCTCACCCTCACTCACCCTCACTCACCCTCAACACCTCACCCTCACTCACCCTCAACCCCTCACCCTCAACCCCTCACTCACCCTCACTCTCACTCATCCTCACTCACCCTCAACCCCTCACCCTCACTCACCCTCAACCCCTCACCCTCACTCACCCTCAACCCCTCACCCTCACTCACCCTCAACCCCTCACCCTCAACCCCTCACCCTCACTCACCCTCAACCCCTCCCCCTCGACCCCTCCCCCTCAACCCCTCACCCTCACTCACCCTCACTCACCCTCACTCACCCTCACTCACCCTCAACCCCTCACCCTCACTCACCCTCAACCCCTCACCCCCTCACCCTCACTCACCCTCAACCTCACCCTCACTCACCCTCACTCACCCTCAACCCCTCACCCTCACTCACCCTCAACCCCTCACCCTCAACCCCTCACCCTCACTCACCCTCAACCCCTCACCCTCACCCTCACTCACCCTCACCCTCACTCACCCTCAACCCCTCACCCTCACTCACCCTCAACCCCTCACCCTCACTCACCCTCAACCCCTCACCCTCAACCCCTCACTCACCATCACTCTCCCTCACTCACCCTCAACCCCTCACCCTCACTCACCCTCAACCCCTCACCCTCACTCACCCTCAACCCCTCACCCTCACTCACCCTCAACCCCTCACCCTCCCTCACCCTCAACCCCTCACCCTCACTCACCCTCACTCACCCTCAACCCCTCACCCTCACTCACCATCAACCCCTCACCCTCACTCACCCTCACCCTCGACCCCTCCCCCTCAACACCTCACCCTCACCCTCACTCACCCTCACTCACCCTCAACCCCTCACCCTCACTCACACTCAACCCCTCACCCTCAACCCCTCACCCTCACTCACCCTCAACCCCTCACCCTCAACCCCTCACCCTCACTCACCCTCACCCTCACTCACCCTCACCCTCACTCACCCTCACTCACCCTCACTCACCCTCACCCTCACTCACCCTCACTCACCCTCACTCACCCTCAACCCCACACCCTCACTCACCCTCACTCACCCTCACTCACCCTCAACCCCTCACCCTCACTCACCCTCAACCCCTCACCCTCAACCCCTCACTCTCACTCATCCTCACTCACCCTCAACCCCTCACCCTCACTCACCCTCACCCACCCTCAACCCCTCACCCTCAAACCCTCACCCTCACTCACCCTCACTCACCCTCAACCCCTCACCCTCACTCACCCTCACTCACACTCACCCTCACTCACCCTCACCCTCACTCACCTTCACCCTCACTCACCCTCACCCACCTTCAACACCTCATCCTCACTCACCCTCACCCTCACTCACCCTCAACCCCTCACCCTCACTCACACTCACTCACCCTCACCCTCACTCACCCTCAACCCCTCACCCTCAATCCCTCAACCTCACTCACCCTCACCCTCACTCACCCTCAACCCCTCACCCTCACTCACCCTCAACCCCTCACCCTCACTCACCCTCACCCACCCTCACCCTCACTCACCCTCAACCCCTCACCCTCACTCACCCTCACTCACCCTCACTCACCCTCACTCACCCTCACTCACCCTCACTCACCCTTACTCACCCTCACTCACCCTCACTCACCCTTACTCACCCTCACCCACCCTCACTCACCCTCAACCCCTCACCCACCCTCACTCACCCTCAACCCCTCACCCTCACTCACCCTCAACCCCTCACTCACCCTCACCCTCACTCACCCTCACCCTCACTCACCCTCACTCAGCGCAACCACAGCATCTTAAACTAAATATATTTAATAAACTTTAAGCTATTGGCAATATAAAATAAAATCCATTTTATTCACGTATTAATTATTAATTTTTTTTTAAAGCCATTGATTTTTTTTATTTCAATACATATAAGTCACATATAAGTCCCGTTAATACAAAACATGTTGCTTTACAAATGCTAGAGGTGTCACATTTACAAAAATTATAACTATTGGCTTTGTAAAGAAGAAAGCTATTAATTTCGCTATTTAGAAAAAACAACACATAAATAAAAAACAAAAAAATAAATAACACCTATAGCTGAAACTTTACTACTGCGAGACCTATTGCATTTCCAATGCTTGTTTGTTTTGAGAATCTGGTCACCCTAGCCCTGTACCACTGCTACCCACAGAGAAGAGCAGCTCCAGGTGGGAAGCGCCACCCCAGGGTCGAGCATCAGAAACACAGCACTGGACGCACGCACTAAACTACCCTCTCAGAGAGAGGACTTGGATCGCTGCACCTCCACCTCCCGGGGGAACCACGGCACTGAAAAAAAGCACAAAGACATTCGCGCAATAAACAGACCACGCAGTTATAAGCGTAAAAGGCCATTTATTAGACCAGAACTGCGCATAACAATAGAACAGTAAACAATAACATCAAACTCCCCAAACATACATCCCCCCCATTCGTTTCAATCATCCATGTCCTCACTGAGCCCTAGCGGCTCCAAACACCCTCCTCTTGTCCGTCAATCACCCTTCCAGCCCCCCAGTCATTGCCAACTTCAAACAAACTTCGATCCGTCCTGCGCCAAGTCTCCCCCCCAAGGGATGGGTATGCCCGCTCTTGACCCCCTATCCCTTCGAAACCTGCCTACCGCAGCTCTGGCCTAAACTGGCAACGCAACTGACCGGCCCAAGAACCACCTCAAACTGCCGGGTGGGTGGGCGGCCTTTCGAGCTCCCTCCCGATGGTGCCAGGCGCAGAAAAGAGGAAGATCCCTTCCTCCCCCGCGCTTAAGTACCCACCCCCTAACTCCTCCCCTTCCCCTGCCTGGACTATCCCCTGCGCGAAAGACCCCGGGGAAAGACTAGTCTGCGACTCTGCTTTCCCCGGGGCCCGGCATCGCGCAATAAACAGACCACGCAGTTATAAGTGTAAAAGGCCATTTATTAGACCAGAACTGCGCATAACAATAGAACAGTAAACAATAACATCAAACTCCCCAAACATACATCCCCCCATTCGTTTCAATCATCCATGTCATCACTGAGCCCTAGCGGCTCCAAACACCCTCCTCTTGTCCGTCAATCACCCTTCCAGCCCCCCAGTCATTGCCAACTTCAAACAAACTTCGATCCGTCCTGCGCCAAGTCTCCCCCCCAAGGGATGGGTATGCCCGCTCTTGACCCCCTATCCCTTCGAAACCTGCCACCCAGTGGACCCCCTGTAGGGCGGTACACTGCCCCACCCCCCCCCACCAAAGGGCCGTCCGTCCGTCACTGCAAAGTCACTCCCTCCGGCACCATATCGACTCGTTCCACAACTTGCTCACCACATCCCGCAGCTCCATCATATACCATGCATTCCCCAGTCGAGACAGGTGCACACCGTCCTCCCTAAAGGCTAAAGGCTCCTCCAAGCGAATTCCAGGATGCGAAATGACTTTCACCCCCCTGTCCACACAGTAAAGTCTCATTGCCCGATTCAGTTTCCTCCGTGCCTTTTCAATGGCCCCGTGTTTCAAGGCCCCCCTCCAAACTTTCCGGGGGACCAGCTCCGTCCAGGCAATACAGGCCCCCGCCATCCTTGATTTTAGCACATACAAGTCCCTCTGCATGAGTTGCAACAGAGCTAGTCCAGACAGTTGCACCAGGTCGTTCTCGCCCAAATGAATGATCAACAGATCCGGGCATCCCCTCTGTGGGACCATCTTCGCGAGCCAGGGCAGTAGTGCCCCCCATCGCATTCTGCTCTTTCCCCACCATTTCACCTCGTGCAATTGTCCTTTCAGTCCCAGGTTACGGCCGTAAACCTGCTGGTCAGCGTACTTGGATGCCCAGTGCACAAAGGAGTGCCCAACGATCCACGTCACCGTCTTACCACCCGGGCCACCCACGCAACCTACGAAGAAAAAAGATGTTAGAACAGGCAAAAGAAAAAATGTAAACCAACAAAAACCTGCCTGGGACCCCAACTACTTCCTCACATACCGCTCGCAGCAGCGAGACTTCCAACGACCAATACTCCGGATCCGATCCCAGAACCAACCCAACCGTGCCGCTGCTGTCGCAGCCCCAATACGGAAAGAATGAGTACCAAAACCCGCGCCATTCATCCCCAGTCGACCCAAAGCCATCCTCAACACCGCCAAAAGCTGGCCCGCCGACATTCTCGCACCAGAAGCATGAAGGAAAATCTCACCCCCCCGCGGGCCCCCCGCCCCGCAGAAGGAGCGCCATTCTCGCACCGGGCAAACCGCCCCACCAGATTCCTTCAGCCACACCCACGAACCACGCCCCACCTGATCAGTCTTCGAGCGGCCCAGCCATATCCCCAACCGCCCCGCATCCACCCGTACATCCTCAAACAACCGACCGGCCCCCCGCCTCGTGCCCAACAACTCAGACACCCGAAACGCCCCAAAAAACATCCACACCATGCACAGGCGAAACAGGCCCACCTCGGCCCGGTCATAGCAACACTCCGGCAACACCCCAACCAGCCGGACCAACAGTTCAAACGTCACCGCCTCCCGCAGGCGTCCCCTCCCGGCGCCCCTCTCCCGACCCCACCCCCGCAACATGCGAGCCAGCACCACATCCTTGGTGGGGTCGAAACCCAGAAACAAAACGCAATAAAAGGAAATGCCAGCCAATTTACCAGAAATCGTAGCAGCAGTCAGGCCACGGTCCATACAGGAAAGCACATAGCCCCTCACACCTCCCAGCACTTCCGACTCCCCACTCACCACACCATCCACCGTCCAGCCCATAAAAGAACTAAATTCAGACCATGCCAGCCGATATGTCCTCCTCGTGGACGGGGCCAACGAACCCTCCACCAGACCAATCATCCTCACTCCCCCAAGGCCCAGATGCCGGCCGGCAGCTCGGTCTTGCAGGCGTCCGCTCCCGGCGCCAGATGTCGGAACCGCTGCAACTGCGAACGAGACAAAGCATCCGCAATGTCATTATTCGCTCCAGGGACATGTTTGGCCCGAAACACCACATTCAACTGCAGACAAGCCAACATGAACCTTCGCAACAGCCGCAACACTCGCAGGTCCCTCGCCCTCTGGTTATTCACAAGGTCCACCACCGTCATGTTGTCAACGTGGAAAAGCACTGTCCTGTCCCGAAAGTCATCCCCCCACACCACCAGAGCCACCAGCAAAGGGAAGAACTCGAGAAAGGCAATGCTCCTGCCTTGCTTCATCCAGGAGGCCGGCCAGCTCTCCGCACACCACCGCCCATCCCAAAAGACTCCAAACCCCGCTGACCCAGCCGCGTCAGAAAAGATCTGGCATTGCCACACCGCCCTCTCCTCATCAAACTCCAAAGGCACCCCATGGAAATCCTGCAGAAAAGTGATCCAAGTCCTCAAATCCGTCCGCACCCCCAGCGAGACCCTCACCCGGTGATGCGGAAGCACTGCCCCCGACATGGCCATGCCGAGCCGCCGACAGAACGTGCGCCCCGCCCGCACTACCCGGCAAGCGAAGTTAAGGAAACCCAGCAGCCTCTGAACCACCCGCAAAGGAATCCGCCGCTCCCCCACAGCCCACTCCAGACACTCCAAAATCTCCTTCACCTTAGTCGCAGGCAGGCGCGCCAACCAATCCACCGAGTCCAATTCGATCCCCAAGAACGTGAGGCAACAGCTGGGACCAGCCGTCTTCTCAGGCGCGAGAGGCACTCCAAATTGCACAGCTAAGGCCTGGAAACGCGACAGAGCCTTGCCACAATCCCCCGACCCCGCCCTGCCCAGAAAGAGAAAGTCGTCCAGGTAGTGAGTGACCTCGCGGCACCCGCTCACCCGCACCATGACCCACTGCAGAAACGTGCTAAACAGTTCAAACAAAGCACAGGAGATGGCACAACCCATGGGAAGGACTTTGTCGACATAGATGGCACCCCCGAACTGCATGCCCAAGAGCCCAAAATCCGCTGGGTGAATCGGCAAGAGCCGGAAAGCCGACTTGATGTCACACTTCGCCAGCTCAGCCCCGGGACCACAAGAACGCACCATTCGGACCGCATCGTCCACCGACGCATACAGCACCCTCGAGTCCTCCTCCGCAATGAAGTCATTCACCGACCTCCCCTCCGGCCAGGACAAGTGGTGAATCATCCTGAACTCCCCCTCCTCCTTCTTCGGCACAACCCCCAGCGGTGAAACGATCAGGTCCGGCAGCGGCCAGTCAACAAACGGCCCCGCAACTCTCCCCTCCGACACCTCCTTCTGCAACTTCGCAGCCACCACACCCGGCAACTCCTTCGCCGACCTCAAATTCTCGGCCCACCGCCGCTCCCTGGGGCCCTGATAACCCACCCGAAAGCCTTCGGTGAAACCCCAAAAGAGCCGCGCCGCGGCCTCGCGGTCAGGGTAGCACGCGAGCCACGGGGCCATCGCCTCCACCCTAACCGGAGTAGGCGCCCTTCGGGCCAGGCTGTCCCCGCCCCTTGGCGTTCCGCCACTGTTCAGAAGGGGTGGCGAGCGAGAGGCACTGAGTGATGGGGGGCTTCCCCCCGCACTTAGAACACTCATGCTTGAACTTACACGGGTACCGTGAGCAGAAACCCCGACTGTAGCTCCAACACACCCCCGTGGTGGCCCCTCCCGGTTTGGTTGGCTGTCCGGACACAATGGTGCTGGGCACAGTTCCGCCCCCCGCCCCGCCCTGGGCGGGACGCGTCGGAAAAGACCGATACAACACCGGTAAACCGCTGGCCGTATGCGTAGAGGCCGACGAGTGTGACGACGCCATCCACTGCATCCAAAGCTCCTGATCCACGTCCCCCCAGCTCTTTTCTGGATCGGCGCTGACCCGGGCCCGGAACTCCTCATCATAGCTTAACCATGCAAAACCCCCAAACTGCATCTGTGCCTTACGGATAATGTCCATGTATTTAAACAACGCAATCGCCCGGTCAAGATATTTCAGACAATAGACGCTAGCATAGATCAAAAAGGCCGAAGTCCAATTCTCCATGGTGATAGGCACCCTAGGCCGCCTCGTCAACTCCCACTCCTCCTCCTTGGAACCCTCCTTCGCCTGAACCTCCCGGTGCAACAACTTGAAAACGTCCACAAACTCACGTTTCCAAATCTTCTCCCTCATTTTCTCGGACAAATGCGACCCCAACGGCATTGCCAGCCCCATGTAAGGCATTTTCTTCGGGACCTTCACCCCTTTCTCATCTTTCCCATCACTTTTGTCAGTCTGCACCCCCAAAGTCACCGACTTACCATCCACCTTCTTACCATCCACAGGTGGACCGCCCAAAGGCGCCCCCCCTCCCTCACCGACCCATCTCCCACTCCCACCGACCTGCAGGCCCGCTTCCGCCCCTCCCCACCCCGGGGTGCGTCATCCCAAACCGCCCACCAGGCACTCTCACCTGTTAGTGCCTCCGTCCGCTCCCGGGGCCGTCCTCTGGACTCCTTTCCACGGGCCTTCCCAGGTCCAGCCTTCTTCCGTGATCCGGGGTCGACCTGCAAGACACCAAGGTCGTCACCCCCCGCTGCGCGGCCTACGCCTTCCAGGTCATCCCGCACCTCCCCCTCTTCCAAATCCTCGCTCTCATCACTGTAATCCAGTTCAAGCACCGGTTCCTGATCCACACCTTCACTTGAGACACACTTCACAGCACGTTTCACTCCCTTGGATCCACACTCGCGGCCACGCGGTCCGGTGGCACCACCAGTAGCCGTTGCCCTCTCCCGCGGAGGAGGGACAGCCGCCGCGGACTGCCCTACTGCTTCCGACCTGCGTCTCGGAGCCGTGTTGCGCCCCGCAAGGCCCCCCTTGGCTCTGCCGACAACCGCCGACTTGGATCCCCTCCCGCCCCCCAGGTCGCTCGAACCTGGCAGAGCCCCGGCACCATCGGGCCTCAAAGCCGTGCTGGCCGTCCCTACCCCGGCCGCACCCCCAGTAAGGTGGGCGGCCGGGCCTGACCTCTTTAATCTCGCCTGCCGAACCTCCTCCTCCTGCCTCTCCGCCTCCCTCTCCTCCTCCGAGGTGGGGGTGGGAGGCCCCTCTATGTCGGGGCCCCACACCGAACCTACCCGGGCCCTCGTCTCCTCAGCCCACCTGACCTCCTGAATCTGCTCCAAGATACGCTCCCCTCTGGACCTCTCCTCCCAGGAGACAGAACCCCAAATCGGAGGGGGGAGCGGTTGGCCGTGGCCAAAAAATTCGCCCCCCCGGGGGAAGAAACCCACCTGATGGAAACCTTGAACCCAACCCGGGCCGCCAATGGGAACCAGAGTGGGGGAGGCACTCCTGCCCACCGCAAACCCAGGCACCAGCGGCCGAACCGCGGCCGGGGTGCCCGCCCTAGAGCCCCGGGACAAGTCAATCGGGCCCCCCCCAGACACCCGCAGGTCCAGCCCAGGCCCATCTCCCCTAAAAGAGGCCTCCTCCAGGCGGACCAAGGGCCCGGGGGCCCCGCCGCCACCCACCGACCCGACCAGGCCTGGCGCGGGCCCGGCCTGGGAGTCACCTAGCTCCACCCCCTGCGCAGCACCGTCCAGCGCCAACAGAGGACCATGGAGCGGAAGTTCCTCGGGCACGGCCCGCACGGCTGCCCCCGAGGCCCCAGGCAAAAACTCCAACTGGGGGAAGGGGCGCGCGGAAGTCGTCCTGCGCTTCCCGCCCCGCGCAGTATCCTTAGGGACACCCCCCCCTCCTGACCCCCGGGCCACCCTCCTGAACCTGGTCGTCCTCCAAGCAGGCGAAAACCGCCGCCTGCACCCCTGCCGAGGCAGCCCTCGTGCCTCTGGTGGCCCCCACCCAGGCCTGGTCCATGACCCCGGGAATAATCAGGTCCTCGCGGCCGGCCCTAGCGAACAGTAACAAGGCCTCACGGACCTGTTCCGCAGACACCCCAGACATCCTAACCAAATCAGCAACAAAAGCAAGAAAGCAAGATACAACCCCAGCTGCCGTAAAACAGCTCCGAGTACAATTCCAAAAGTAGCACTAGGCCTCAACTACGCACTAACTAACAACTCCTTTCGAGCTCCCTCCCGATGGTGCCAGGCGCAGAAAAGAGGAAGATCCCTTCCTCCCCCGCGCTTAAGTACCCACCCCCTAACTCCTCCCCTTCCCCTGCCTGGACTATCCCCTGCGCGAAAGACCCCGGGGAATGACTAGTCTGCGACTCTGCTTTCCCCGGGGCCCGGCAAACCCCCATAGCATCCGCACAACGCACTGCACAAAACCATCCCATAGCGAGCAAAATCCCAGATGAAGAGCCCCCCCACCACCAGAGAGGGAGACCACCAACACTGAAAGTTCTGCGCCAAAACACCTCAGCCGGGGCTGCAACCGCTGCCACATGCATTGCAACTGGCAATGAGGTCGAGCGACAGGGTTCGCCGCGTCGCACCTTCCATAATTTGTTATGCTAGAGCGGAGGCGAACTGGCTAGAACCATGGGGGGAGCGCACTCCTGCAGCAGCCTCCCCCCTTGCGCCTGCCAAACGGTGCGCCTGTAGTCACCCGCATGTGTTAATTTCTGAGGCGGGGGAACCCAGGTAACTGTCGCTATTAAAACGGCCCCTTCAGCGTTGTTATGTGATTGGAAACAAAAGCAAGCAGTACAGAGCAGGGACTTCATAAATCAGCCTGGTAGGCCACGAGTACACCTGCATGATGCCCAAATTAGTAGTATGGCAAGAGAGAGAGGCCTTGCTCGGTGTTGGGTGCGTCAGTACGAAGAGCCTGAAGTGAGGTGGTGCGTGGCGGGGAGGAGGCTTGGTATGTGTTGCGCTGGAATGGGGCGGTGAGACTGGTGAAGGGTAGGGTGAATCTTAGTAAAACGCAGATAGTCTGACAGGCATGACTGCAGCGTGATAACGCTATAAATAAGATTTTAAAGAACACGATTTTGCAGTTATACCTCACGAGGCACTACTCGCCAACTTTGCGACGTGATTCTTCTTATGAGCCGCACCTCGCCACAAGGACTCCCGCTACTGGGGAGGGAAGAAAGTTAACACAGACAACAGGAGGGGGAGGGAAGAAAGTGAATATGGAGAACAGAGGAGGCGGTAACAAAGTTAACACAGACTACGGGAGAGGGTTGGGAAGAAAGTGAATATGGAGAACGGGAGGAGGCGGGAACAAAGTTAACACAGACAACTGGAGGGGGAGGGAAGAAAGTGAATATGGAGAACGGGAGGGGGCGGGAACAATGTTAGCACAGACAACGGGAGGGGATGGGAAGAAAGTGAATATGGAGAACGGGAGGGGGCGGGAACAAAGTTAGCACAGACAACGGGAGGGGGTGGAAAGAAAGTGAAAATGGAGAGTGGGATTGTGTGCGTTGTAGTTTGCATATCTATTTGTAGAACATGGACAACTGGAGGGGGGGCGGGAGGAAGGAGAACGTGGACAACGGGAGGGGGTGGGAACACATGGCACGCAGACAACGGGAGGGGGTTGGGAGGATGGACAACAAGAACAACAGGAGGGGGGCGGAAATAAAGTAAAGCACAACAGGAAACTAAAAAAAGGGTATATGCACCGTGTAACTACCAAGTAAAGGGGCCAGTAGCCATGGGAGGATACAAATGACGACATGGCCGTACTAAGGAGGGACTAACAAGCCTATTTAGGAATCAGACACCAGCATTTATGAAGGGCAAAGACACAAACCAATGAAAAATGTGGGCAGGGCTTCTCCTTCATACTCTACCTACAACAGATCGCCAGAGCAGCCTTGTGCGCTGGCTCAGGTTCGACTTAAAAAGCACAGGTGCAGCGATAGCTGGTAGCTCACTGACAGTTTACAGAAATGATCCTTGTTAGTTTGTTAGGATTGGGCTTGTTTTAGGTCTATTTTTGTGCAGAATGAGTCAGGCCAATTCTCTCCTTGTCCAGTCTTCTTGTCTCAATCTGCCTTGTTGTTTGTAAATCCGTCTGACTTGTGACAGAGAAACATTTCTATCATGAGGCTCAGTTCCCCCCAGCCTGCTGGCATAGGGGCAACCAGCTGCCCTATCAGTATCATTCTGGTGAGCTCTAGCAGATGTGGCAACAAGCTGTTTTTTATGTTCCCCTTCCAAATATCTGCAGAACATCTACCTGTACACACAGGTAAGTGCCAGCAAATGTGCCCTTTTAGCGTCTGACTGCAGGGCTGGAACTCCCCACACACAAACAGTTCTAAACATTCATTTTCTCCGAACACATCTGTAAATACATGATGAATCACTATGGAAGGAGAGAGCACTATTACAGTGACTATTACAACATGTCTCGAGGGGATTGTGCAGCACAAGGCCGCCATTTTCAAAGGCAGTTCTGTGGTGGGTCAGTGCACTCACTGCTGTGTGTAAAGCCTGATAAAACAAGCACTGGCAAATTCAGTCAGTTTCACCGATGAACGAGCTTTCGGCTTTGTCAATGTTTTGATCAACCATGTTATACAGCTGCCAGGCTGATGTGCAGTATGTCTGAAAGTAAAGAAAAACAAGCTCTATGACCCATGCTAGTGCTAACCACACCATAGCACTTTTCTTCCCTTTACTTTCAGGCAAGCTGTTCAGCAGCTACAATGCTATACAGCATGGCTAAAACATAATATCTGAAAGAGACAATTAGTTATGGATTCCTCACCTTAGAATTACCTCCAGGCATCAGACTGGATCCAGAGAATTTTTCTTCAGCAGTACCCCTGCGTGTCGGAAGGTGTCGACGATCGACTTCTCGTTCGTCATTGGCGTTGTGGCTGCCGGAATGACGTTGTGGTATCTACGTTAGACGCCGCCCCTGCGTGCTGATGTCAGTTCTTTCATTTTTCCTCACCAGACAGTGCAGATCCGGAAAAAGCGGTACCGCTAGTCACTTTTTGACTCTATTTTTGTGACTTTTTGTCGACGTCTTTTTGAGTTGTTACGACTCCTGGTGCACAAGGATGTCATCTTGGCAGACCGGCTTCAAGGCTTGTGACTCCTGCCACAAGCTGATGTCAGTGACGGACCCCCATCTTGTGGGAGCGGTCCCAAAAGCTTTTGAAGGCCTGGCAGTTGGCTCCGTGCTGCTCTAGGTCTCGATCAAGAGGGAGGTCACTGGACCTGTCGAAGAGCCATCACCACCACTCCTCATCAAAGTCTTTGTCTTCAGGTAAGTCGAAGCACAAAAAGAAGGCAAAGAAGCGCCATCGCTCTTCGCGTTCTCCCCATCCGTTGGCCGACGCGAGATGCGGTGGTAGTCATCTGGCTCAGCCCGTGGAGCCTGTTGGGTCGACCCCGAGCCTCTCTCCTTTTCCGGGAGCCAGGGCAACCCATGCACAACTTTCTAGTTTTTACGAAGCCCTCCATTCTATTTTTGGGCAGTCCGACTCTGCCCACTCGCCTTCAGGCCCTGATTACTCAGCTGGGGGCTCTAGGCCTTCGATGCCGGCGGCTTTGGTGCCTCAGGGACCCCAGGGATCCAGGCCTGCATATGGATCGGCGCCGGTCGACCTCGTGACACCTCCTCCGGCGCTGACTCCATTGACTACACCTCCTCTTCCTCCGATGCCTGTTGTGTCCCCAGCCGCGTCGACCCCGGCCTCAATGTGGACACGAAGCTTGACCTATGTTGTGCGACATCTGGACTAGCACTGACCGGTACTTTTGTACCCATTTCTCCCCTCGTGTTCCCTACCACCGTGAGTGGCTACCAGAGGAGGGTGGGGAGGTCTGGGATGGGTCTGTGGACCCTCTGGCAAACCAGTTGGAAGAACAGGACTGGAGAGAGGAGTTGGGTGAGGCCAGGGGTCTGGACACTTCCCTAGACCTTGGCATGCTTTCTCAAGTGTCAAGACAGATTTGCATATGGCCATGTCTGAACTGGGGTTGCGTGGGGTGGCGTGGTGAGCATAATAACAATGGATTAAACCCACTGTTTAACTGGGGGTGAATGTTTTGCCATTGTGCAACATTCCGTCCATCATCTTGTCTGTTTTATGGAGAAGGGTGCGTCATACGCAGTGGTGTTGAGTAGGGGGGCCGAGCCCTTAAAACTCGAGCTTCCTACGGTGGCGGTTAGGAATAACCTCCTGACCAAGGTGCTTCAACCAGCAGCAGCCTCTTCCGAGCCCCTGCTGCCGTTCAATGAGGCCCTTACAGACATCCTTTTGGGCACGTGGTCCAAGCCCAACACAGGGGCTCCTGTGGACAGGATAAATACCCGACGCTATCGCCCAGCCCGGGTTACCCAATTTTCCTCTCCCAACAACCCACCCCTGAGAGCTTGGTGGTCCAAGCCTCGACTACCAAGGGCGCATTCCCTAATGCACCACCGGATAAGGAATCCAAGAAGCGGGACCATCTTGGGATGAAAATGTTTTCTTCCTCCAGCTTATATCTGCGGGCAGTGAGCACTGCATGTCTCTTGGGCCATTACTCCTACTCTGTGTGGGACACGGTCGCGCAGGTGCTGCCACAGTGCCTGGAGGAGGCCCTGGCCATGCCCTCCCGCGCAGTGGCCGAGGGGAGAGATGCAGCAAAGTTCACCCTCTGATGTGGGCTAGACACCGCTGACTCGCTACGTAGGATGCTTTCCAAGTCAGTAGCCCTTAGACGCTACGCCTGGCTGAGGTCCACTGGCTTTTCGGGTGATGTCCAAGCTACACTTTTGTACTTGCCCTCTGATGGCCGTCGCCTGTTCGGTGACAAAGCAGACTGCTAGAGTGCTAAAAGGATTCCAGGGCTACGGCCAGATCCTTGGGCCTTGCTTCCACCTCTCGGCCCACACAGTCTGCTTTTCGCTCCTTTTGTGGCTACGGAAGGGGTGCTCCGACAGGTTCCACCTAGAGCCACAGCCTGCTCAAGCTGTTCAGCCTTTGTGCAGCCGGGGACGTGGGACCCACCGTTGTTCCCTCTCAGAAGCTCCTTTTTATCTGAGCGGTTCTGGACTTATCCTCAAGAGCAACGAGTCCAGGAAATTCGGGCTATGATTCCGATGTTTCAGCCTCTTTTCCGGGTTTCGGTCAGTATGACTCTAAGGCTACTGGGCCTCAGGGCCTCCTGCATCCTGCTGGTGGACTATGCCAGGTGGCACATTCGGGCTCTGCAGTGGGACCTGCAGTTCCAGTGGGCACAGTATCAGAGGAATCTTTCCGATTGCGTCCAGATCTCGGAGAGCACTGCACATCAATTGCAGTGGTGTCTAAAGAACCAGGATTGGGTCAACGCCAGGTCCCTCTCCATTCCCCAGCCAGAATTCACAGTGCTAACAGATGCATTGCTTCTGGGGTGGGGTGGCCGCATGGGAAAGGGCGAGATCAGAGTCCTATGGTCTCTGGTGGACTCTGGGTTCCACATCAACTTTCTGGAGCTTCGGGCGTTCCGTCTTGCACTGGAGCCATTCCTTCCTTCTGTCAAAGGGAGAGTAGTGCAGTTGTTCACAGACACCACCACCACCATGTGGTACTACAACAAACAGGGCGGGGTAGGGTCGTGGACCCCATGTCAAGAGGCTCTCCGTCTCTGGACATGACTGGAACATCAGGGCATTTCTCTGGTGGTCCAATACCTGGCAGGTTCTCTGAACGCCAGGGCAGACAAACTCAGACGCAGGTGCATGATGGATCACGAATGGCATCTTCACTCGGAGGTGGTGCAAGGTATTTTCCAACAGTGGGGAGAGCCTTGATTAGATCTATTTGCCACCGAAGAGAACGTGCAATGCGCGTTGGAATTTCCAAGGCGGCACTTGCGGAGTTGAGGTTTTCTATACGCCTCTCCGCCCATACCACTTCTGCCCAGAGTGCTGAAGAAGATCAAGCGTGACCGGGCCCAAGTCATTCTTGTGGCTCCGGATTGGGCACGAAGAGTCTGGTGTCCCGAGCTGCTCAACATGACCATTGATCCTCCGATCCGACTGCCTCTTTGGGAGGATCTTCTGTCGCAGCAGCAGGGGGCGGTCCTCCACCCGAACCTGTCCAGCCTCCACCTCCTTGCGTGGAGATTGGGCGGTGGCAGTTGGCATCATTTGACCTGCCTCCCGAAGACTGCGATGTTATCTTGGCATCCAGGCGTCCCTCCACTATGACGATATGCGCCTGCAAATGGAACAAATTTGTGGCAAGGTGCACAGCAAAGGCTGTGGTTCCCCTTTTCACCCCTCTTTCTGAGGTTCTCTTGGCCCTGCAGGGCTCTGCTCTGGGCACTCTTAAGGGCTACCTCATGGCCATTTCAGCCTTCCTTAGGCTTCCTGATCAGCCTTCTCTTTTTAAGTCCCCTGTTGTAAATAGATTCCTTAAGGGCATTACTCATCTTTTTCCTCCTGTTCCCTTCGTAATGCCTCAGTGGGAGTTGAACTTGGTTCTTACCTATCTGACGTGCGCACCCTTTGAGCCGCTACATAACTGTCCTCTTAGGCTTTTAACCTTGAAAACTGCCTTTCTGGTGGCCATCACCTCTGCGTGCAGGGTGAGTGAGCTACAAACACTTTCTTCCAAGCCTCCCTTTCTGGCTGTTCATCCAGACAAGGTCGTCCTCAGAACTAGACCTTCTTTTCTTCCCAAGGTGGTCACTTCTTTTCACATTGACCAAACCATCACTTTGCCCACCTTCTTTCCGCCTCCGCATCCTTCAAAAGAAGAAGAGAGACTCCACCAAAACGTGCACTTTCCTTCTATTTGGTTTGCACCAAACAATTCCGGGTGGATGATCAGCTCTTTGTTGGTTATGTGGGCGTTAAGAAAGGTCGGCCGTGCACAAATGCACCATTTCCAGGTGGGTCGTTCTGTGCATCATGGCCTGCTATTCTTTGGCAAAGAAGGAGCCTCCAGTGGGGCTGCGTGCCCATTCCACCAGGGCGACTGCAGCTACTACTGCTTTGGGACGGGGAATCCCCCTAAATTACATCTGTCCAGCAGCTACATGGGCATCGCTGCACACGTTCACCAAGCTCTACTCCCTGGACAGCCAAGTCCAGAGAGATGGCTTCTTCAGCCGTTCTGTTCTTCAGGACTTTCTGGTGTGAACTTAGTTTGCAGACCCACCTCCAGTGTTGGTATTGCTGGGGTATCTACTCTAAGGTAAGGAATATATAACTAACTTTCTTTCAGATGAACAAGTTACTTACCTTTGGTAACGATGTATCTGTAAGAAACGTAGGTTAGTTATAGATTCCTTACCGCCCCACCCATCCTCCCTTTTCTGTGAAATGATTTCTAGGGTTAAGGACTTCCTTTCAGGGCCCTAGTTTTGTGCACCAGTGCTCAGTGTCTTGCATGGCTCTGCACGTCTGGAGTGGAAAGTCGTGTACAGTACTGACGTCAGCGCACGATAGCGGCATCTATGTAGATTCCGCAATGTCATCCCTGCGACCACGATACGGATGACAGACGCAGAGTCGACCGGCGCCACCTTCCGACGCGCAGGTGTACTGCTGACGAAAAACTTTCCGGATCCAGTCTGACGCTTGGGGGTAATTCTAAGGTAAGGAATTTATAACTAACCTATGTTTCTTACAGATATATCATTACCGAAGGTAAGTAACTTGTTCCTATGGACAGTCGCACGCTTTTGGCTCCAAAGCTGATGGTTATGACTCTGAAAGTGCACTGAAGCCTGCTGGCTAGGCCCAGTGTTCTTTCCCTAAAACTGATACATGTGAATTGGCAACCCCAATTGGCAAGGACTTTAACCCCCTTATAAGTCTTTAGTATATGGTACTAGTGATATCAGGTGCATGGGTGTTAATGGGGTCACCAGGGACTTAAGCACTGTTTATGCCACTCTTAGTGACCCAAGTAAACTGATGACAGCAGCCCTGCCACTGCAGGAGCAGTGCAGACAGCTCAAACTTGATGTTGCCCTCACCATGTGTGACAAGGTCAAAGCACTATTTTTATTATATGTCAGTCACCCCCTAAGGAAGGCCTCCTGAGCCCAGGAGGCAGGGTATATTAAATTAAAGGTGAGGACATATAAGTGCAAGCTTATTCATCCCTATAGTAACCTTCCCCTTAAGGGCTACAATAAGTGATCAGCGGTCCATAGGATAACATGGACTGGCATCCGTAAAACCCTGAGGTTGCCATCTCCATTATGGTACTGTAGACATATGTCATGTTTAGTATCAAACAACTTGCCTCTTCACGCTCATATCCTTCTTGTGCCAGAGGTGATGTAGCATGGACCCAGGTGGCTTCCTTAGAGGCTGCCCACCTGGTTGCCTCAACCTTTCCTGTGCTCTGGCTGGCAGACCCTCAGCTGCTGCCGCCAAGACAGGAATCTTACCCTCTGCAAAGAGGTGTGAACTCGCCCAGGAGTCAGAAACAAAGGCCTGGGCGGGAAGGAGGTCACATCTCTCTCCCTGGCAGGATGGCTAGCATTGAGGCACATAAAGACAGTGAGCTTCAAAGCTTTCACCGCCTCTAATATGCATCCAGGCTACCTTCTCAAAGGAAGGAACAGACGCCCCCCTGCTGCCAGGCAAAGGTGTGCCCAAGCAGGTGGTAATATTATATAGTGAATAGGTGTGCAGCCCAGAGGGCTAGCTATACCTCTAGGGTGGGCTACTTAGTCTGTACACCTTAGGAAGGGTTCTACCATTTGGAGGGTTCTGTGTAGAAAAGGTGACACACCCTCCTGGGTGTTGTGACGCACCCTCCCAGATGTTGTCACTTCTGGGTGCGGGTTATTCTGTGGCGCTAGTAGCCCATTGGCCAGTTACACCCTCACCCTAACTCCTCTAATTCTAGGATTTAAGGGGCACCCCTGACACCAGAACCTCAGTTCTGATATGACTAGCTACAAAGAAGAGACCCATGTCTGCGACAACAGGACCTCCACAAAGCAAAGGCGTGAATCTTTGCACCTGTGGAAATATTCTTGGAACTTCGTGGCTGCGACTAGCCCTGGACCAAAGACTGGTTCCTCCAGACATAGGGGCCAAAGTCTACTCCTAACTTCCCTGGGCTAGTGGCTCTAGTCCCCTGCACACCACAGGTAAATACTGCGATTTGGAACCAAAGATTTGCTGGCCATCAGGCCCTCCGAGGGCTCGCCAAAAAGTAGATAGGTCGCTCAATTGTGGAAAATGTAGTTCTGATCTCCAGCAAGTTGCAGGCAGCTACTGTTTTCTTTGGCTGTATGGACGTTGAAATAACTTTCTGCTGAGCTTACTGCTGCCAAAGGTTGTTGGATGCCAGTCCGGAAACCACCACCTTTACTCGATGCTGCACTTCGAGGGAATTTCACAAAACCTTCATTCAACGTCAACAGTGACTTTTTTGACTTTTTGCACCTGGTTCCCCACCAGCAGTAAAACCAGCATCCCCTTGGCTCCCGCTTTATTGCCTCAGACAGCCAGGACAACTCTGTACACAGGCTTCTCAAGCCAGGTCAAATTGAACTGACTATCGTGACTTGGTCCTGGGACCCGCATCACCTTAACCCTTCTTGGGTTCCACTCAACTCGACCTGAAAGTGACTGATTGTCACTAGTGCTTTTTACCAGTGACTGAAATGCTAATGTTTTACAGTATTGATTTGCACTGATTTAACTTTGCTTCTAAAATCCATAACTCGGTTATATTTATCTGATTGACCTTATTTTAGTGTGTAAAATCATATAAAATTCTGCTTTTTTCAATAAATTCGGGTTGGATTTCTTTCGAGTTGTGTCAATTACTTATCGTCCATGTTGGTATTCTGAAATGCTTAACACAAGTTCTTCTCGTAAAGCCTGACTGCTCTTTGCCACACTACCAGGATTAAGCTAAGAATTTATTATTGCGAATCCATGGACCATCTATGGGGTATTGGGAGAATATTGCATAGAGAAGCCTAACAAGAATTACTACATAATACTCACCCTTCCTACTTCCATGTTACAGAGGTGGGGTCTGGAACTTGTGTTTCGCAGCACCACTTGGTCTTAAGTGATTTTTGCATAACAAATCCTCCATTGTCCTTAGACTAATAAATTTAGATTTCGTACAATTGGAATTTTAGGTTTCTGTGTAGATACCAATAGTATCACTAAAGACTTAGAATGTTAGGAAAAGATTGAAAAGATTTTTTTTAAAGTTTTAAAACGGTCCCAACTTTAAGGGAAAAGGTTAAGCACAATGGATGCTGACAAGAGTCTTGACCTTTCAGTCATCACAGCCCTGAAGATCAGTGATCCAAGGATGTTGTGCAAAGCTGGAGGCATTAGCTACAGAGCACCAGTTAAAAAGGAGCTTGAAAAAGTCCTCTGCTCCTACAAGAGAGCTACATTAGAGAGGGATGGTCATTCCTCAGAGGAAGACCTTGAAGAAGGTGAGGATGTTGCCATAGCCCAGAATAAAGATGATTGGGGAGCAGGTGAAGAACAAAACTCTCCACCCTTTCCCAGACCCCCTTCACCCGTGGGAAATGACAGTAGTCCCTCTAGCAGACCCCATTTGGTAAGGTGGTAGAAAGCCTTGAGGGAGAGCTTGACCTCCTCTCACTAGTGGAGAGAAAATTTGAACTCTAGGAAAGAAGATTAGCACTTGAAGAAATAAGGGTGAAGATGGGCTTGAAGCCTAAAGATGGTGGCAGCAATACTAACAGGGAAAAGGAAACCTTTGACACCAAGATTTCCAAAGGGATAGTCCCTGAGTTTAGTGATGGTGATGATATCAAGCAGTGGTTTGCAACCTTTGAGACGACCTGCAACATGAGGAGGCTAGGTCACCAGCACTGGGGCTCTCTACTGTGGGAGTTATTCTCAGTGAAGGGAAGAGCTAGATTTCTGACCCTTAATGATAATGTGGCTGAGTCCTATCAGCATATGAAGGAGATCCTGATAGAACTATTTGGACTCATTACAGAACAATTCAGATTGAAGTTTAGTGATACCAATAAAGGTAAAAAAAAGACATGGGCAGACTTCGTGGACTCCTCAGTCAAAGCCCTAGAAGAGTGGGTTAAAGTCAATGAGGTGGACACCTATGATGGGCTTTATAATTTAATCATGAAAGAGCACATTTTAACTAATTGCATCAGCATTTGGTGGATCCCAAGCTCAGGTCTCCCAGAGAGCTGGGGAGGAGAGCTGACAAATGGGTAGAACGATGGCAAGAGTGACGAGGAAGAGGATCCTCACACTTCCCAGCAGGGGAAGGAGGAGAACAACAACAACAATAAAAAGAGAAAATTCTCAAAAGGACCCCAAAATCCTTCTCAGGAGGGTGGGCCTCTAGATTTCTCCCAGACCAAAGGCCAGAGGTTTCATCATGGTAAAAACCGGGACCCAGCAAAGGCTTCTGTCATGACTGTCATCAGCCAGGACATAAGAAAGGAGTTTCAACATGTTCCAAAATGTCCCCCAATGGTGGACAATCCAAGGGATTGGCTTGCAAAGGAGTGGGGGTGGAGGTGTACTCTGGAGAGGCCAAGGGTACACTGAGGCTACTTTAGTTTCCCTGGGTGGAGTGGATATTGAAGCCCTGGATGTCTTGCGTTCAAGCCTGAAGGAGTATGGACAAAGGCCTAAAATCAATAGGATAGGTAGAGGCTCTGAGGGATACAAGTGCCAGTGTCACTATAGTGGCAGCTTGACTGGTTTTCCCAGACCAAATGATACCTGGTGTTAGTCACCAGGTTACCAGTGCTGACAGCCAGAGTAAGCTCTATCCAATGGCCTTGGTAAGCTTAGACTGGAGAGGGGTTACTGGACTAAAGAAGCTGGTTGTGTCCTCTGCTAACCCAGTAGAGTGTCTTTTGGGAAATGATCTGGAAACTTCTGTGTGGGCAGAAGTGGATAGGAAGGCTCATGCAGTGATGCTGATTCTCCCTGAGTGGGTGTCTGGTACAGGCTGGTTGACCATTTTTATTGGCCCCAGATGTCTGAAAAAGTGAAGGACTCTTGTCGCTTCTGTGTCACCTGTCAAGCCAGTGGTAAGAAAGGGACACAATCAAAGGCTCAATTGATTCCACTGCCAGTGGTTGGGACTCCCTTTGAGAGGGTAGGGAGTGTCAATGTTGGTCCCCTTGATTCTCAAACTGCACCTGGGAACATATTTATTCTAGTGGTAGTGGACCATGCCACTAGGTACCCAGAGGCAGTTCCACTAGTGGACATTGTACTGGGCCTGTGTTCATTCATGGCTGAGTAGCTGAAGAAAGCCAACAAACAACTGGAGACCAGCCAAGAGCTTATCAAAAACTGGTATGACCAAATGTCAGCACTGGTTGAGTATCAACCAGGTCAGTTGGTGTGGGTGTTGGAGCCTGTGGCTTCCATGGCCCTCCAGGACAGGCGGACTGGGCCCTATTCCATTTTCAATAAGAAAGGGGAAACTACGTACTTGGCAGACTTAGGCTCCCCTAGGAGTCCTCATAGAGTTCTCCATGTAAATCGCCTAAAGCCACACAAGGACAGAGCTGACATGACCATGCTCATGGTCACTGATAGAGGCAAGAAGGAAAAAAGTGAACTACTCCCTGACCTTCTATCAAATAACCCACAAGATGGTTCAGTAGTGGGTGTTGTTTTATCAGAATCTCTTACCGAGAACAGCAATCTGACTGCAGGCAAGTCCAAGGCCAGTTTTCTTCGCTCTTTTGTTTGACCCCTGGTCCAACAACATGGTGTATGCATGATGTGGACTGCCTGTCCATGTCAAAGTCTGCATCAAGGCTGAGGTCAGCAAGATTCTAGAGCTAAGAATGATAGAACCCTCTTACAGTCCTTGGGCTAGCCCAGTGGTACTGGTCCCCAAGGCTCACTCAAGGGGAGTAAAACCAGAGATGAAGTTCTGTGTGGATTATAGGGGTTTAAATGCAGTCACTAAAGCTGATGCACATCCCGTCCCAAGAGCGGATGAGCTCATTGATAAGCTGGGTGCAGCCAAATTATTGAGTACTTTTGATTTAACATCAGGGTACATGCAGACTGGACTCACCCAGGGAGAGGTTAGCATGTTTAACCCCTGAAGGCCTCTTTCAATTTAAAGGGATGACATTTGATCTTAAAAATGCACCTGCCACTTTCCAAAAGTTGGTGAATTGAGTTATTTCAGGTCTGGACAACTTTGATGCTGCATATCTAGATGATATAGCTGTCTTTAGTTCCACCAATTCCATCTGGTAGAATCACCTGGTCCACCTAAGGGAAATTCTACTGGACCTGCAGCAGGCAGACCTAACTATCAAGGCCAGTAAGTGCCAGATGGGGCAGAGTTCTGTTGTGCACTTGGGCCACTTTGTAGGTGGGGGCCAAGATCTAGACCATTCTGGAGTGGGAGGCTTCGAAAACCCAGACCCACGTTGGGGCTTTCCTTAGCTTGACTGGGTACCACAGGAGATTTGTGAAGAGTTATGGGGCCTTTGTGGCTCCACTCACTGAACTTACCTCCTAGAAGCAGCCTAAGAAGTTCATATGGACTACAGGAAGCCAAAAGGCCTTTGACACCCTAAAAGAGGCCATGTCCTCATCACCTGCCCTGAAGGCACCAGATTATGGAAAGGAGTTCATTGTCTAAACAGGTGCTTCTGAATATGGGGTTGGGGCAGTGTTTTCACAAACAAATGATGAGGGCCAGGATCAGCCAGATGCCAATATTAGCAGGCGACTCCTCTCTAGAGAGCAGCGTTGGAGTGCCATTGAGAGGGAGGCCTTTGCTGTGTTTTGGTCCCTGATTAAGCTGAGGCCATACTTGTTTGGGACTCACTTCAAGGTTCAGACCGACCATAGACCTTTCAGATGGCTGAGGCAGATGAGGAGAGAAGCCCAAATTGTTAAGGTGTCCATTCCCCTACAGAGAATGGACTTTACAATGGAAAACAGAGCAGAGACTGACCATGCCAATGCAGATGGTCTTTCCACTTAGAAAAGGAAGACTCTTGTGGTGAAGGTTAGTTTCATCCTCTTTTATTTGCGGTGGGTGGTTGGCGGGGGTTTGTGTTGGAAAGGGCCCCCTTTTGTCATGGTCAACCCACCCTTTTTGCCACTGGTACTGATGTTTTTTTAATGATGTGCACTGGGTCCCTGCTAACCAGGCCCCAGTGCCAGTACTCTCCCCCTAAACAAAAATAAAATGGTCTAATTGGCACACAATTGGAACACACTTTAGCATCTCTGTATGTCCCTAGTAAGTGGTACCCATGGTACATAGGGTATGGGTAATAAAGAGGGTCCTTAAGGGCTGCAGCATGTATTATACTACCATAAGGGACCCCTATACAAACTGCATGCAGCCTGCAGCCTGCTATTGCAGACTGTGCGTCATGGTGCAGGCCATGAGTGAAATGAAGACATGGCACACTCACTGTGTGCCATGCCAAAGTCACTGCATGTAATATATGCAAGTGACCCCTACAGCAGGCCTTGTAGCCCTAAAGCAGGGTGAATTATATTACATCTGATGACTTATCTGCATGAGCAGATCTGCCCCTGGGCTGTCTGGTTCAACTACTAGATACTACAAGTAAACAGGGAAACCATCTTAAGTGTATGTACTCGGCAATGGTCATTAACAGTTCCCCAGCTACATGATAGCTTCAGTGAAACATATGGTGATTGGTATCTGGCACCTTGTCTTACTAAATCTATTCTGTGGCCAGAGCTAGATTGATTATGACATGCAACCAGAGGGCACCTTAGAGGTGCCCCCTGAAAAACCTACCACTATCTAGTGTGCTGGCTGAGTGGTATCAAACAGCCTGCCACCACAGACGAGCTTCTGACCCCGTGCAGGTGAGAGCTCACGCTCTCTGTGGCCAGAAAAAATGCCTGCTCCGGAGGAAGGTGTCACACCTCCAGCACGATGGCTAGTGAATTAGCATATCAAGGACAGATACTTTAAAGTCCCTACCCCCTTTGATATACATCCCTGGCTTCCCCTAGACCTGGGAGATTCAACCCCCTGCCCTGAGGCCCATCTGACAACAGGGCAGGTGGGAAATTAGCTATGCAAGTAGGCCTGTTGCTCCACCAGGCTAGTCACACCCCTAAGGTGGATTTCCTGCTGTGCTCCACAAAAGAAGGGTTCCACCATCTTGATTTTGGTGGAATTAGGAACTCTGGGACAAAATGATGCCTACTCCCCCACATGAAGTGGTCGTATAGGGGGTGCAGTGACCTCAAGGGTAAGTAGCCCCTTGGCTGCTACACTTTACTCCCTTTACCCCCCCCCCCCCCCCCTTCATTCGGTATTTAGATGGCCCCCTGCCACCCAGAACTCAGAATCGACTGATTGCAAAAGAAGGCGGACAAAGAAGAGCCAAAGAACACAAGAACAGAGGGCTAGCTGTGGACATTGGCGCCAAACCCTGCCTGCTCCTGACATATGCCCAAACCAGACTCGTCCTGCAGCTCTGCATCTTTCAAAAGTCCTGTAAGGCTGCCAGCACCTTGTAAATGTCGTGCTTAGCCAGATTGACTAACCTGGATATCCGGTACAGCAGGAGCGAGGTCGAAGCAAACTTCCTTCCTCCCTGGACACGGTACTACAGACGAATGCAAACGTGCACTCGCATATAGGACCCCACCCCGGGAAGGGGAAAAAGTGGATAAATAAAATATAAAGATGTGGCAGCCAGAAACCATCTACAGGACTTGACAGCAGAAGAAACGCCAAACGTAGAGGTTGTAAATAGGTACCTGCACAGGAATACAAGAGCAAGATAGTTACCTTTGGCCCTCCCACTCCCTGTCTTTTTCTGTATGTAATAGGAGGAAATGGCACTTACTCAATGAGGCTTCCACTCATGCTTAACGGAAAAGAAGGCAAAATAGAAAAAATAAAGAAAAGAAAAGAAGAAAGGATTTGCCCAGAATCCTTATATCAGGAAAGAAGTCCACGACTTCTACAGTACTCTTCAATGATGTCACCGGCTGGTGTACCACACCGTAAGATCAAACAGATCCAATAAGAGGTTCAAAAAGGTATGTTCAAAGCAAACACCAGGTTACAAAGTTCGGAATCCGAGCCACTCAACAGCTCATGGGGAATCCTCAAAATGTTCAGCAAGGTACCTTTGCCACAAAAACAAATGTCAAAAAATAGTCGCGCAACATAAGTGGAAGAGTTTCAAATAACACCCTTCTATCTAGCAACTGCTAGGATACAACTGTACAAATGTCATTCACTGGAGTCAATAGCGATGCAAATCAGGGCTCAACTGGAACCCCAGCTCACCCCACGGCTCCACAGCCGATGTCCGTGTACCACGCTTCTTACTTCCAGCGCGGCTCCTTGTCAGCGCGGCTCCCCGTCGCTGCTCTCTCTCTCTCCAGCTCCCAGCGCGGCTTTCTGTCAGCGCGGATCCCCGACGCTGCTCTCCACTGGTCCCAGCGAACTCACAACTACAAAGCGAGCGCGAAAAAAAAGCTTCTGTGTCAGAAAACACAATCCAAGGCAAGCACGGATCCACAAGGCTCAATCCAAAGTTACGAGGAAACACAGGTGACAAGCACCATTGCAAACGCTGTGAGGATGTATATAGAAAACGGACTCGGCAGGTAGAGACAGTCACAAGGGACTACAACAGGCATTCTGGGATTTGTAGTACTCTATTTGGCTAAAGTCGTGACAGTAAACCAAGCAGCATTTCCCTTGAAGTGGAGGAGCCACTTACCTGCAGGCACCAACCATGATGTTCAGTACACCAATCTTCTGACCACTGGGTCCACCAATGCAGCAACCACCCAGGAGGAGGTCATCATGCTCAAGGAGGTCAGATCCATCTCCCCACCAAGTTTGGAGACGCCAGGACCCCCAGGAGCCACCCTACATTAACACCCGAGGTACCGGAGGCCTATTGCAGGAATCAAGACTTGTATGTGATCAACCCAAACACCACTGCCGCCAAAACCAACCTGCAAGTCGAGGGACTTCATCAAATGCCAGCTCCATACCAGAAGTCATCATGCTGTGTTTTTTCTAGATCTTCTGCAAGTGCACTGAGAACTGTAGGAGCCTCAAACTCAACAACCCCTGGGACAAAACACCTATGTCCGCAAGTCCTGAGCCCGAAACCACTGAAACCAACAGTGTCTCGGTTGCTCTGAGGCCCCAAAGAGTGGAGCCTCCCTTTGGGTTCTGCTGGACTGGTCCCCCAGTCTACCCTTGCAGGCTTTTTCCTAAAGTTACTTTCTCATTGACTACAGGGTGTAGCGTCTTAGGCGACCACCGTTTAAAGCCCCTCTGCACCGGACACCCCAGGGCAGGTAAAACTGAAATCTTGGTGCTTTCTGGGACCTTGACCCCTACTTACTCGAGGTCCAGAACACCAGTTCTGTAAGTCATTTGTAAATTACCCTATGCAGTGAATGTTTCTCCCATAGGATAACATTACAGTGTTCGAGGCTCATGCCTCAAATCTGACAGCTGTCATTTTCTAGTGTTTCTACTGTAGAATTTGATAACGGCTAAAGTACTTACCCGATTAAGAATTCTTGGTGTCTAAAATTATATAAATGCAAAAATAACAGTTGATGGACAGAATGTAGAACAATGTCATACATTCATCCCAGTACAGAGATCTGGGCTTAAATCCATCGTTTTTTTGCACTCCACAGCACCCCAGTTCAGACATGGCCAAATGCAAATCAGCCTTGACCCTGTGCCTCATGGGAACAGCCCAGCCCGAACTGTCAAGCCATGTCTTTCCTGGACTGGAATCAAGCATCCTAGGACTGGTTTCTGGCTATCAACCGTCTTCAGCCAGGATAGCTTGACTCCAGTGGTGTGGAGAGCATGGGACTCACGTCTGAGCATACCCATCCCACTCGGGGTGACAAATGCAAAATCAACAGTTGATGGACAGAATGTAGAACAATGTCATACATTCATCCCAGTACAGAGATCCGGGCCTAAATCCATCGTTTTTTTGCACTCCACACCACCCCAATTCAGACATGGCCATATGCAAATCAGCCTTGACCCTGTGCCTCATGGGAACAGTCAAGCCCGAACTGCCAAGCCATGGATTTAGGCCCAGATCTCTGTACTGGGGTGAATGTATGACATTGTTCTGCATTCTGTCCATCAACTGTGGTTTTTGCATTTGTCACCCCGAGTGGGATGGGTATGCTCAGACGTGAGTCCCATGCTCAGACGTGAGTCCCATGCTCTCCACACCACTGGATTCAAGCAAGCCGGGCTAAAGACGGCTGGAATGTCAGAAACCGGTCCTCGGAAGCTTGTTTCCGGTCCAGGGAAGGCATGGCTTGGCAGTTCGGGCTTGTTAGACGGACCGGGAGGGTCGGCCGAGGATAAGGGGAGAGGTCTCCGGGGAGAGCCGTCTCCGACGATCGTACAGACAAGTAACTTCCCCCCCACAGACGGACACCACACAAGGGTAAAGTTCAACGATACTTTATAGGCAATTCTTTAAGTACGATGAATGGTACAAGGAAGTCTGGACTCAGGGGTCCCCTCGGTTCTGGTCTCTGGTTTGGGAAAAGGGTAGCGGGACAGTCTTGTTACCAAAAAGATGGGAATAGCTCTCAATCCTCGAGCTCGGCGTTCTAGATGATCGGGCCGCGGCGGAGCCAGCAGGTCCCGAGATGGACGAAGGAAGCGACGGTCCGCGGCGGAGCCAGCAGGTCCCGATGAAGATGGTAGTTACAAACGGTCCGCGGCCACGCCAGCAGGTCCCGACGACGATGAAGGTTTACGAAGGTTACGAAGGTTGCGGCAGCGCCAGCAGGCAGGACGATGATGCGCAAGGCAGAGCTACGGCAGCGCCAGTAGTCCGTCAAGGATGAGTTCTTCTCTGCGTCTCTCGACTCCAGGATACAACTGCCTTCCTGCTCTGGAGCTGCCCCAGTTATAGGGCTGGTGCCCTTTGATGTCCGGACCCTCGCACTTGGAGGTCGGGAGGTCCGGGATGAGGGAGTCCAGACACCCAGCAGGGGGGTGGAGCCAGCGCCCGGGGAGGCGATGGGCGAGCGGCACCTGGCGGGGGAGAGCCATCGACGCCTCTTTCTCCCATTGACTTGCCAAGTAGCCCGCTCACCTCCTGGGTGGATGGTGGTGCCGGGATGTCTGAGGCCTGGCTAGGCCCAGGGTTGAGGTCGATCGGGGGCCAGGCGGCCTCGTGGTGGAGTGTCCAAGATGGCGCCCAGGCTGGGCGCGCGGGCCAGTAGTGGGTCGGGCCCACGAGGTCGATATGTTCAGGGGCCGGGGTCCCGGAGGGGACGGAAGACGAGCAGTGGTGGTGTGTGGCACTTGTGTGACCGGGCTCGGGCCTGGTCGGGCCGAGGGGGGAGCGGCCCTTCATGTGGCCTGTCCAACAGGGCTGGACTGTTCCCATGAGGCACATGGTGAGACTGATTTGCATATGGCCATGTCTGAACTGGGGTGGTGTGGAGTGCAAAAAAACGATGGATTTAGGCCCAGATCTCTGTACTGGGGTGAATGTATGACATTGTTCTGCATTCTGTCCATCAACTGTTGTTTTTTGCGTAAAATTATATAAAAACATATCAAATATTTCTAAATTTGGCTCGAGTTTCTTCTTGAGTGTGTGTCTCATTTATTGACTCTGTGTGTACAACAATGAGAACTACAAAGGGGCAGGTTAGTTGCTCATTACCTTTCGTCTGGGGGGGAGGGTCATGTAGGAAAATGCCCTTTTTGTATGGTCCCCCACACAAGCACTTTTGGCTCCAATGTTGATGGCTCCAGAAGGCAGAGTGCATTATATTAAAGGTGAGGACATATAAGTGCAAGCTAATATGTCCCTTTAGTAGCCTTTCACAATAAGGGCTACTATAAGTGATCAGCGCCCTAAGTTGGCAGGGTATGCCCAGACGTGGGTCCCATGCTCACTAGGCCACTGGAGTCAAACTATCCTGGCTGAAGACGGCTGATAGCCAGAAACTGGTCCTAGGATGCTTGTTTCCAGTCCAGGGAAGACCTGGTTAGGTAGTTCGGGCTGGACTGTTCCCATTGATGCTTGCGGGGAAATAAATATGGTATGCTGATTACCTGGCTGGAGAGCTGAATACCGACTTGTACTAAATTGCCACGTTCCAAGGCAGGGCGAACAGCCATTGCCAAGATGCCTATCCTCCCCAAAATGTGATATCTATTTATCAACGTCTGTATTCCACTCCGAACATATTTTCTTCGGAAACTCCACACACATCTTGCCACTCTGGCTGGCAAACGGCCAAGGGTCTCTTGCGATACCCTGACCCTATCCTTTAGGAGCGGTGGCCCTCGCGCCCCAGACATGGAGCTATACTATCATTGTGGGCAGGCGCACTTCATGCACCACTGGATCCTTCAAAGCCAAATTTAGCCGTCGGGCAGATGGTGCGGTCCACTACCTGTTGGGGGTGGAGGTTGATGCACCTGGGATCCTGGCTAGTCCTAATCGGACCCCCCTTCGCAACCTACCTGCCATCATTTACAGTCTGGACGGACACTCGAGGAATCTCTAGTTCCCAGCCCGTGAGCGACCTCCCTCACGACAGTCATCATCTCTACCCAGTTTAGCAGCTGCCTGCTCGCTGGGGCAATTCCCCAGTAGCTTCATGCCCTATCGGACATAAGATGCATGTTGCCTTTTCCCCCAAAGCCCCCTTGTACATTTGATTGGTCAAACCATCCATATGTTGTATTGTGTTTTGTGACTGTCGGCAAGCGTGCCCTGTAGTACACCAACTTTTTGTATTACTGGCTTTGTTTATGAGATGCTCAGCTGGTTTCGTCTTTGCGCCTTTTTTATATGGATGTACTTTATGTATTGAAATCTACATAAAAACACTGTTTACTGCCCTGACTATGCATGTTACAATGACTTACAATAGGGAGATAACCCTCCTAATAGTCACAGAGCCCCTTCAATGTTATTGTACCTTCCTGCACAAATGTAACCCCTTGAATTCTGGTTTTAGTCAATCAGCTTATTTCTACAACAAATGCACAGGAAAAAATATCATAGCATAAACCATGGATGCTGGTGAGCATAGTGTAATGTACTATTTCACTTGACGTGTGTGATGTCACTGACAAACGATGCTAAATTCAATGTTTCTATGTTCAGTTTGCTGTCTGTGGCATTTAAAGTTGTCATTCAAATGACTGCTTTTGATGTCACAGACCCTGCTACCTGTAATTTCACGTACTGCCTGTGATGTCACAGACCCTGCTACCTGTAATTTCACGTACTGCCTGTGATGTCACAGACCCTGCTACCTGTAATTTCACGTACTGCCTGGGATGTCACAGACCCTGCTACCTGTAATTTCACGTACTGCCTGTGATGTCACAGACCCTGCTACCTGTAATTTCACGTACTGCCTGGGATGTCACAGACCCTTCTACCTGTAATTTCACGTACTGCCTGTGATGTCACAGACCCTGCTACCTGTAATTTCACGTACTGCCTGTGATGTCACAGACCCTGCTACCTGTAATTTCACGTACTGCCTGGGATGTCACAGACCCTGCTACCTGTAATTTTACGTACTGCCTGTGATGTCACAGACCCTGCTACCTGTAATTTCACGTACTGCCTGTGATATCACAGACCCTGCTACCTGTAATTTTACGTACTGCCTGTGATGTCACAGACCCTGCTACCTGTAATTTCACGTACTGCCTGTGATGTCACAGACCATGCTACCTGTAATTTCACGTACTACCTGTGATGTCACAGATCCTGCTACCTGTAATTTCACGTACTGCCTGTGATGTCACAGACCCTGCTACCTGCAATTTCACGGCAAAACACAAAAGGTGATGGACAGAATGTTGCACATTGGCAAAACATTCAACCCCAGGCACAGATCTGGGTTTAATTCATCGTTATTTTGCTCACCAAGCCACCCCAGTTCAGACATGGCCATATGCAAATATTGCCTGTGATGTCATGTCACAGACAGCCGTTGATACACGTCACTCCATTGGGTGCCTGAGAACGCTCTTCTTGAGCGGTGCAACAGAATTGTTTTTAACGTAGAAGTAAATGGCACTTAGTTTAGGACATGTTGTATGCCACTCGCTACGAGATTTTGGAAAACATAAGAGACTGAATTAAGACAATCAGTGCTCGAGAATACATTTATGGCCCCAAACCCACTCCCTCCTCCGTCCACCCCCATTCTGTGCAGAGCTCAGAGCCTTCGCCATTCGCTCAGACGGCGCTGCAATGCAGTACTCCTTACTAGCATATCCCGTGTGGTGCGGGTCTGCAAACCGACAGAGACACGGGAGAAGAGATTTAAAATATTTGAAACACTCAGGTCACACTCTAGAGAGCCCTTTCCCTCTTCTACAGTCGAGGAGCGGGGTGTGTTGCGGATTAACCGACGCTTTTCCTGAGCCAAATGTGAATTCTGCTTCTGCGTCGTGTGTGCTTTGGACCTAACACGTGGGCAGGTGCACAGATGGCTGGTTAAGTATGTAGCACAGTTTCATAGGTGATTCACTTTCGGAGATGCCTGGATGAGGTTGCGCATGCGCATGCTGTTTGAAACCAGCATAGGAGCTGAATGAATGACGTCAATATGCTGCGCACGCTTCCAATGACATGGACTCACATCTGTAAAACACAGGAGCACAGAGTAACGTAAAAAAATAAATGTATACAAACAGGGTTTAATTGGGATTGAAAATCGGCCCGGGCACGCCCCCCCCAAGAAATCGGCCCAAATATGCATAATCACTCCTCAAATCACTGCTTTGGCGTAATCTTATAAAAAGAACTTTAGGGAGTGGGGGGTGGTTAAAAAAAGCATGCGTTAGTTTACACTGGTGAAACAAATAAGGCCACTTCTACTCAGGCCCCCTGCCCCTGCTCAGTATGTGCACACATTAATGGGCCGGCCAGCGAGACAAAGGAAGTGACACCTCTGCCTGTTGCAAAACGGAGATAATGAGCGCCCATCTGCCCCTAGAAAGGCCACCCAGACACCCACTGGGCCGCTGGCTGTGCTCGAAACAATAGAGACAGCGCCAAAATCGATCCCCAGACTGCTCAAAAAAGCAGCCCACCGCAGAACTCGGACACCGGCCCCTCGGGCATTTCCCGAATGCCCGCGTTACCAATCCGACGCTGTATACACATATGTGGTGACGGTCTAGTGTTGCTGGGAGGCGGAGACCGGAACCGGAAGGGCGGCCATTTTAGTTAGCGGCCGAGCCCGGCGAGAGTCAGAGCGTTTCCCAGGTGCTCCGAGTTAATAAAGTATATTCCTACCACACCTGGGCCTAAGAGTATTATTTTGGGTGTGAAGAACCACTTCTACAAATGGCGACGAGGCGGGACTGACAATATCGAGGACCCACGAAAAAAAAAAAAAAAAGTAGAAGGAGGCAAAAAGGAATAACCGGAGCCACTAGCCCACAAGGTATACACAACTCGGAGCGCGGCAGAGGGTGAGCACCGCACAAGACCACGTGAGCAAGCACAGCGCCACACGAGCAGCAGACCGGGTTGGAGCAGCCACGAATCACAGGCCAGATACCATTCTAGGGGGCAAGGTAGCTGTGGAGCACGCCAGGGAACACATAAGCCCAGCTATGAGCAGAAGCAAGAAGCCTCGGGCAGCACACTAGAAGGGGGCACACAGGCTAGGCGACGCTCCACACCCCAAGTCATGAGGGTGCCAGGGTGCACCTGCAACCTCAACCGGTCGAGAGAAGCAAAGAGCGCCAAACGGGCGGACGGGACCAGGAGAGAGCTAACAACTTGACCAGAGAGAAACGTTGGGAAGCAAACCTGGATGCCAGAGGGGCATCAGACGGCGGCCATATCCAGGAGGGAGAAAGAGAAGAAAGGCAAGCACCAGGGAGCCCACCCAGTCACAATGAGCAAGCCCAAGCTCAGCCAAGGGACAACGAAAGGAGGGCTACGCCCTCCACATCGCTCACCAGAATGGTGCCGTTCCTGCCCAAAAGAGGAGAACCCACGATGCTGTGGGAGGACTGGAAGAGGTACTTTCTCAATTATTTGTCGGCACTGGAGGAAGAGGGCGACGCAGAATACTCCAGCCCAAGGAGGAAAAAGATCCTCCTGCACAATTTAGGGCCGGAAGGTATAAGAGTCTACGACAACATAGTGAAGATAACAAGGCAAGCGACGGACACAGACATATTCTAACACACAATAGAAGATCTAGATGCGCACTATAGACCAGTCGTGTGTGTGTGGCCATAGATCGGTGCAATTTGTTCCAGAGGAAGCAGGAGAGCGGCGAGACTATTGATGAATACGTCGCAGCGCTACAAAAATTTGCCTTAACATGCAAGTTCAGTGACCTACATGATGATCTGGTGAGAGATCAAATCATCATGCACACGTCCAACACAGCAGTACAAGAAAACTTGTGGGTGAATGGAGATGCGCCCCTCAAGGAGGTATGGGCTTTAGTGAAGAAAGCGGAATTATCCAAAAGGTGCGCGGAAGCAGCCAGGAAGGACACGGGAAGCAAACAGACAGTATGCAGAGTGATGGTGAACAGCAAAGGGGACAAATCCAAACAATTGGGATCACCCAGAAGCCAATACGCGAAAAGAAACCAGCAGAATGGGGGAGTGCCGCAGAAGACGAGTGGGGAAAAGAGGACAAGTTGTTACAGGTGCGGTAGCACATCACATGTGGGAAATGACAAAGTGTGTCCCGCATTCAGAGCGAAGTGTGCGTTCTGCGGCATATTTGGCCATTACGAAAAAGTCTGCAGACGAAAACCCAAAGGAGCAGCAGTCAAGTACATCGACCAAGGTAGCCCCGACGAAGAGGAGGCGCAAGGAGGAGAAGAGTACCTTGAAGAAGTTCTCTACATAGCGGACCAAGTGTTGGACGTGGACTGCAAAGGTTCCAGCAAACCGGTACTAAAAATGAACATAGGAGGAGTGATAATCGACATAGTGGCAGACTCAGGATCTCCCATCACGATCGTGCAGAGAAAGGTGTGGGAAGATGAATTCCAAGAGGTAATAAGGAAGGAGCTACATCCCATGGATTTGAGACCAGTCACCTACACAGGACAAAGGATACCTATGTTAGGATATTGTCCTTTATTGTTTGAATTCAAAGGACGCCAAGCCGAATGTAAGCTGTACGTGTCGGAAAAGGGGCCTTCGGTGCTTGGATGGAAGGACCAAGGTGCCCTGGGCATTTAACTCAATCCGGGAGGAGTGGAGAAGGTGATGCTTACGGATACGGAACAAGGATACGAGGGAGAGGCATGGAAGAGAGAGTATCCTGAAGTGTTCAGCAGGCAGATAGGAAAAGTGGCAAAATTCACGCACATGATACACTTGAAGGCAGGAGCCAAACCCGTGAGCCACAAGGCCAGAAACATACCGTTCTGATGCAGAGAAGCAGTACAAGAAGAACTAGAAAGGTTGGAGAAAGGAGGCATAATAAAGGCCATTGAAAGTGCGGAATGGCTATCTCCCCTAGTGGTGGCACAAAAACCCAATGGGAAGGTGAGGTTGTGCGTGGACCTCAGAGAGCTCAACAAGAACATACTGGTTGATAAATTCCCCCTGCTACGCATTAACGAGATGCTCACGAAAACCAAAGGAATAAAGTGGTTTTCTACGGTGGACCTATCATCGGCATACCATCAAGTAGCATTGCACCCCACATGCAGCCACCTCACATCCTTCATAACACCGTTCGGGTGTCACAAATTCGTGAGGATGCCATTTGAACTAGCGTCAGCGGCAGCAGTCTTTCAAAAACTGATGCACAAGATGTTCCAAAAGGTGGAAGGAGTACAGTACTTCCAGGACGATATACTCGTAATGGGGAGGTCCAAGACTGAGCACAATGACAAGCTACATGCAGTACTGGTGATACTAAAGAACAACGGACTCACAGCTGAATGGGGAAAATGCAAGTTTGGTGTACCATCGGTGACATACCTAGGCCATGAAATCAGTGAGAAAGGTATTGAGCCAAAGAGGGCCAACTTGGAGGCCATAAAAGACGCACCAGCCCCCTCTAGAAAGGAAGATGTCAGGTCATTCCTAGGGATTGTTGAATTCTACAGCAAGTTCATTCCACACATTGCCACTAAAACACACCATCTACGACAACTACTGAAGGAGAAAAACGGGTTAAAGTGGGACAAGGAAGAACAAGAAGAATTTGAGGCTTTGAAAAAGGAGATGAGCGAGGCCATACCTCTCAAGGGTTTTGATCAGTCAGCTGCATCCATACTAACCACAGACGCCAGCGACAGAGGGCTAGGGCGGTGCTGATGCAAAAATCAAGTACTGGAGAGGTCTCTACGGCCTGCTTCATGTCCAGATCCCTGGCCCCAAATGAAGAAAGGTTTAGTGTCATTGAAAAAGAGATGTTGGCCGTGGTGTGGGCGATGGAAAGTTTCAGGCAATTCCTATGGGGGGCTAAGTTCTTGGTGTGCACGGACCACAAACCCCTGATAAAAGTGCTAACCTCGAATGGACACGCACATGCTACACCGCGGATAGGGAAAATTACGCTAAGGCTGCTGGATTATGTATACGAGGTGGAGTACATACCAGGCCCCAGGAATAGAGTCGCTGACTTCTTAAGCAGAGTGGCAGCTAAGGAGGGAGCGGACGAACAGGAACCCCCCGGATGGGAAGGATACATGGTGGCGACCATGCAGGACCTGGAACAAGTCATCAACGAACAAGAATGGGCGGAAGCATACAGCCAAGATGAAACCCTGGAGGCAATCAAAGGGTATGTGACTCATGGATGGCTGGAAAAGAGGCATCTAGACAGCCAGATGAGGAAGTATTGGGAGATGAGAGAAGAACTGTCGATAGGGGAGAATCCCACGTTCTTGCTGAGGGGGGACAAAGTCATTCCTCCCCAGAAGTTGGTGGAACACCTGTTGGCGATTCTGCATGAAGGACATCAAGGAATCACGAAGACCAAGGCATTGGCAAAGCAGGCATACTGGTGGCCTGCAATTTTACGCCCAAGTGGAGAAGTACGTGAGGATGTGTGAATCATGCTCCAGGGCGGACAAATCTCAGACCTTGATAAGGCCGCAGTTGGGAAAATTTCCTGTGCCCAGCAGCCCCTGGGAAATGGTATCCATTGACATCGTAGGGCCTATCCTCAACATCGAAGGAGTGCAGAAATCAATCAATCAATCAAGCATTTGTATAGCGCGCTACTCACCCGGAGGGCCTCAAGGCGCTTGGGGATGGGGGGTCCGCTACTGCTCGAACATCCAGGTCTTGAGTTGCGTCCTGAAGGCGAGGTGGTCTTGGGTCAGGCGGAGGTGGGTGGGGAGGGAGTTCCACGTCTTGGCGGCCAGGTAGAAGAAGGATCTTCCTCCCGTTGTGGCTCTTCGGATGCGGGGGACGGCGGCGAGGGCATGGCTGGTCGATCGAAGCTGGCGGGTGGGAGTGTAGAAGTTAAGGCGGTCGTTGAGGTATCTTGGGCCTTGGTTGTGGAGAGCTTTGTGTGCGTGGGTGAGGAGTCGGAACGTGATTCTCTTGTTGACGGGGAGCCAGTGCAGGTTTCTTAGGTGTGATGAGATGTGGCTGTGTCGGGGATGTCCAGGATGAGTCGTGCTGAGGCGTTCTGAATCCGCTGGAGTCTTTTCTGGAGTTTTGCAGTGTTCCGGCGTAGAGGGCATTTCCGTAGTCCAGTCGGCTGGTGACAAGGGCCTGGGTGACCGTCTTCCTGGTTTCGGTGGGGATCCACCGGAAGATCTTCCGTAGCATGCGTAGGATGTTGAAGCATGACGAGGAGACGGCGTTGACTTGTCTGGTCATGGAGAGGGAGGAGTCCAGGATGAAGCCCAGGTTGCGTGCGTGGTCCGTTGGTGTGGGTGCGCTGCCCAGGGCAGGGGGCCACCAGGAGTCGTCCCAGGCGGATGGCCACGATCCCAGGATGAGGACTTCCGTCTTATCTGAGTTTAGTTTCAGGCGGCTGTTCATCATCCACTCGGCTACGTCTTTCATCCATTCGTGTAGGTTGGTTCTGGCGGTGGCAGGGTCGTTGGTGAGGGAGAGGATCAGCTGGGTGTCATCGGCGTAGGAGATGATGTTGAGGTTGTGTTGGCGTGCGATGGCCGCAAGGGGGCTCATGTAGATGTTGAAGAGGGTGGGGCTGAGTGATGACCCTTGTGGTACACCACAGATGACTTTGGTGGCTTCTGATCTGAACGGGGGAGGCGGACTCTCTGTGTCCTTCCGGCGAGGAAGGAGACAATCCATTCCAGTGCCTTCTCTTGGATTCCGACGTTGCTGAGGCGCTGCACTAGGGTGCGGTGGCAGACAGTGTCGAACACCGCAGAGAGGTCCAGGAGGATGAGGGCCGCTGTTTCACCGTTGTCGAGCAGGGCTCGGATGTTGTCAGTGGCTGCGATGAGGGTGGTCTCGGTACTGTGGTTGGCCCGTAAGCCGGACTGCGAGACGTCGAGGGATCCATTTGTCTCGAGGAAGGCGGCCAGCTGTCTGTTGACGGTCTTCTCGATGACTTTGGCAGGGAACGGGAGGAGCGAGATGGGGCGGTAGTTTTTGAGGTCGGTGGGGTCGGCTGATGGTTTCTTCAGGAGGGGGCGGAGTTCGGCATGCTTCCAGCTCTCCGGGAAGGTTGCAGTGTCAAAGGAGGCGTTGATGATGTCCCGGAGATGGGGTGCGATGGCGGAGTCGGCCTTGTTGAAGACGTGGTGAGGGTAGGGGTCGGTTGGAGATCCGGAGTGTGATGGTAGACAGGTACTCAAAGTGGCCGGAGGTGGAAGTAACAGAAACTGTGGATACGGAAGCAGTGCTGTCTTTCTTGAATGCGATATTTGTGAAAGAAGTGATCTCCAAAGTGATAATCTGCGACAATGGCCCGGAGTTTGTGTCAACCAAATGGGAGGCGTTCATGGCCCGGAACGGGATAGAGGTGAAACACACCCCCATCTACAACCCGGCAGGGAGTGGGTTGGCCGAACGGTTCAACAGAGTGATAATGGGAACCATCCAAGCAGCAATCAGCGCAGATCAAGATTGGGAGAAGGAACTACCAAAATGCTATGGGCATACCGCATCACTCCTGGAAGTACAGGATACAGTCCATTCAAAGTGTTGAAAGGAAGAGAACCGTTCACCAAGGACAACCTGGTGTGGAAACACATGGTAGTACAAAGCAAGTGATCCCCTGCAGTGGTGAAAAGAAACCTGGAGAGAGCACAGGAAGTATACACAGAACATTACAACAAAAGGCGCAACGTGCAAGGAGTGTCCTTAGAGAAAGGAGACTGGGTGAGGGTGAAAATGCCGACATTGAAAAAGAAGGGAGAAAGTAAGTTCACGCCACCCCTCAAAGTCATTGAACCATACGCCCGATCAGCACTCCTAAGCGATGGCAAAGTATGGTCACAAAACCGGATGGCTAAAGGTAACCAGATCCTGAAATGGGAGACGGCTACGGAAGGAGGACTGGACCCTGAAGGAGATGTGCAAGGGCATGGAAGTGGAAGAAGAGAAGAAGAGCAAGGAGAGGAGAGTGCGAATGGCAACATCTGGGAAGGAGAAGACAAAGGAACAGGAGAAGAGACGACTCAGAAGGAAAGTAGGAAGTAACTGGACAAGAGTAAACGTGAATTGGAGCAAGGAAGCAACAGCGAGAGATATGGGCAGAACACCACCCATAGATCAAACAGAGGTGCGAGTGAGATGGAAGCGGTGAGAACAAGAGCCGGCAGAGTCGTAAGAGTTCCTAAGAAGTTTGAGGACTTTACAATGAGCATCAAGTAAGACTGTTCCGTTGAACTGTTTACATATCGTTGAGGGTGCTAAAGGGGGGAGATATGTGGTGACGGTCTAGTGTTGCTGGGAGGCGGAGACCGGAACCGGAATGGCGGCCATTTTAGTTAGCGGCCGAGCCCGGCGAGAGTCAGAGCGTTTCCCTGGCGCTCGGAGTTAATAAAGTATATTCCTACCACACCTGGGCCTAGGAGTATTATTTTGGGTGTGAAGAACCACTTCTACAATATATATATATATATACAGTGCTTTAAATGGGCCGGTACTCACCGGTACTGAGTACCGGCACTTCTAAATTTTCTGCGCTTGAGTACCGGAACTTTTTCATGTCTCAAAGACAGTACCGGTACTTATGGAGCAGCAGTCCAACTTAATTTGGCTTCTAAAAAAAAGCACGACAAACAGCTAACGAGTCTGTCTGCTTTTGTGAAGCACTCGAGTGCTAATCTCCCCTTAACATCTCCTAATTCAGCAATGCCCCTCCTCCTGTTGTGCTCTCTAGCCCGGGCTGCTGCAGCCTCCTGGACACAGGAGATTCTTTCAGCAGACCTGCATGCTGGGCTATTGTGCTCTGTTGGCCATCCAAACACCTTCGATAAGTGGCGAAAGCTTTGTTTTTTTTAATTTCTTCACGTGCCCCCTGCTGTCCAGTTCTCTTCAACCCATTTGCAAGGTGTAAACGACTTGGTGCGGGACAGATGAAAGGCCAAATTTGCATCTCACCCCTCTCCCTACTGATAAACACACTGCAGCCATAGCTTGTCAGAGCTTAACTTATAAAGAGGAGAAATAATATACATGCTTTTCCTTTAAAATGTAATTTATCAAGAAAGTTTGTGATATTGTGTTATGTATGTTTGATTTCTATAGCACTTTTCCAATGCTTGTGAGATCCAAGGCGCTATTACACTGGAAACAATTTAAGAAGGGTTTACACTCAATTAAAAGTAAAATATTTATGACATTAGAAAATAATTTTAGTGAACTTTTTTCTTCGTGCCTTTGAAACAAATTCTAACATAAAGCACCAATGAAACAAAATCTTAAATGAAGAGTTTCATTTGGTCATGAGGTTTTAGCAATGATTTTAATTAATGTCCCCTTAGCACTACCCGTAGACCGCCCCATTGCTCCACCCCCATATCCCTGCCCGCCCCTAACCCCGCCCACATCTCACTTTGGTGAGTACCTGCACTTATTTTTTCCCATTTAAAAAGCACTGTATATATATATATATATATATATATATATATATATATATATATATATATATATATATATATATATATACCAACGAGGCACAGCCACGGGAGCTGCCTCCATTGGGAAATCTGCAACACAGATCTCATAGGGAGTGTGGGTGCTCCATTAATGAAAGTAAACTAAGGATTCATTTAACTCCTTAGCTGCTGAGGCTTTTCCACTACGATTGCCAAGTCCTTTTTTGCTTTGTTTGTTTATTGAGTTTTATATAGCGCTGGCTAGACCCTGAGGTATTAGATCTGGGGTAGTTCAAACTTACGCCTCAATAACTTTTTCTACATACAAGGTATCCATGCCAAATGTACATCCACCCCTCCCCCACCCCCCAAATCCTGGGCATTCTAAAGAGCCACAGGATTGTTGATTCCCCTGGAGGAAACAGGGAAAATGGCCAACATAAAAGGAATTTTGGGTTTGGGGGGGCAGAAATGGGAAAAGTGCTGTACAAGAAAGCTCATGTTTTTATCTTCTAAAATAGATATCTGAAAGAGACTATTTGTTATAGATTCCTTACCTTACAATTACCCCCAGGTTTCAGACTGGATCCAGAGAATTTTTTCTGTCAGCAGTACCCCTAAGCGTCGGTGGGTGGTGTTGGTCGACTCCGCATTCGGCGGCTTGATCGCTGGGATGTCGTCCCGAAATATACTTAGACGCCCCCCCCCTGCTCGCTGACGTCAGTTCTTTCTTTTTCCGCGCCATTCAGCGCAGATCCGGAGAGAGCGATACACTTAGTCACTTTTTGACTAGAACTTTTTCGACTTTTGTCAACATATTTTTTGTCTTTCGACTCCTGGTGCATGTAGTGATGTTCCATCATCGGACCGGCTTCAAGCCTTGTGACTCCTTTCACACGCTGATGTCTGTCACGGATCCGCACCTCGTTTGCCTCTGGTGCTTGGAGCGCGACCACGACCCGAAGTGATGCTCCGACTATCTGGCCATGAACCTGAAGTCTTTGTGAGAGCAGTTCCAAAATCTTCTGGAGGCCCGGCAGTTGGCTCCGCGCCGCTCGAGGTTTCGGTCAAGAGGAAGGTCGTGGAGCCACCACCATCATTCCTCATCAAATTCTTCGTCAACCGGTAAGTCGAAGCACAAGAAGAAGGCGAAGAAGCATTGTCGCTCATCCCCTTCTCCCTGTCCGTCGACCAATGCGGGGCGCAGAGGGTCGTCGTCCTCTGGCTCCGCCCTCGGAGCCTGCTGGGATGGCTCCGAGCTTCCCTTCCCGGGTGCCGGTGCGTCCCTTGCCCAGCTTCATGCCTTGTACGAAGCCCTCCATTCCATCTTTGATCAGCCTGACTCCGCTGGCACACCTTCGGGCCCAGCAGACTCGGCTGGGGGCTCTAGGCCTTCCATGCGGGCTGCTCCGGCCTCGGCGCTGCAGGGCCCCCAAGGATCCAGGCCTGGATATGGATTGGTGCCGGTTGACCTCAATGTACCTTCCCCGGCGCCAATCCCTCTGATGACACCTCTGACACTTCCGATGCTGGTTCTTTAGAAAACAGGGGACCCCTATAGTAACAGCTAGCTTTAACATAGGGAATAGAACTAATGTAAGAAAATTATAGCTAGAGGTGAATATCAATAAGGCCTATTAATGAATATACCTCTATGTCTGTGGAATGTGTAAGTCTGATAAATAGATCACCCTAATTAAAGCGATGTGTACACATAAATGAAATTAGCATAATAGATTTATTTTCTTATTTTATATATTATTATTCATGATTCATTTGATATAACAAAGATTCAATTATGCATATAGAATTCAACATAGTCATTATAGAGAGTTAATTGCAACAATCAGCAAGAATATATACAAATCCATTTTGATAGACGAAAAGTCGATTCAGGCAGTGCGGCAGATGTCTACAACGCGCGTTTCGGCATACACGCCTTCATCAGGTAGCCGTCTAATGCTCATATAATTTATTCTGGATATCGATAGCGATGTACTGTGGCTTCAACAGAGTCTCTACTTTAAACGTAGGTTCTACGGGGATTTGGGAACACACTGGGAAGGATAACCATGTGAGTAGAAATGTCTCTTAGAATGAAACCGTAGAGAACAAGCTGATACAGGTAGACAAAAATATTCTGTGTCTATATGCCGATATAAACAGGTCAGGTTATGGTTATATGCGAGCAGTAGCGTCAAGACCAATAGCATCCAATACAGCGACTCAGATGTGTCGGAGATGATCTTCTAAATGATAAATTATTACGCTCCAAAAACTTTATCGCCGGGATATCACAGGCTTAGGATGGGCTCGGGTGTAACTGTTCTGGCCCGAACTAGGCATACCGGAGATAATCTCCTGAAAGATAAATAATTGCGGTCCAAAACATCCTCTCGCCGGGACGCCGCAAGCTGAGGATAGACTCGGATATAAACGATATGACTTCCGATGCTGGTTGCGTTCCTGGCCAACGTCGACCCCGGCCTCCCACTCGACTTGGACACAGAGCTGAACCTGCGTCGACCGACGCTGGTAACGGTGCCGGAGTGTACTTTTGTACCGCTGTTCTTTCCTGGTGTTCCTTATTGCCCTGAGTGGTGGCTAGAGAAGTGTGAGGAGGACTGGGAGGGGTCTATTGACCTTCTGGCAGACCAGCTTGAAGAGCATGAATGGAGAGAGGAATTGGGTGATGCCAGTGGTGTTCATACTTCCTCAGACCTAGGTATGCTTTCTCCCCCTACCGTGGCTACGGAGGAGGGAGCTTCCTAGTCTGTGGTGTTGCATAGGGCGGTTGAGGCCTTGGGCCTTGGGCCTTGAGCTTCCTATGGTGGCAGTCAGGACTAACCTCCTGATGAGCCCTTGCTGCCTTTCAATGAAACCCTCACTGACGTCGTCCTGGGCTAATGGTCCTAGCCCAGCCCAGGGGCTCCTATGGATAGGATGATCACCCGATTCCACCCCCCAGCACCGGGCGACCCACTTTTCCTCTCCCATCACCCTATCCCAAGAGCTTGGTGGTCCAAGCCTCTTATTTGAAAGGAAGCAAGTTCTCTACAGCTCCTCAAGATAGGGAATCCAAGAAGCTGGACCATCTTGGGAAGAAGATGTTTTCTTCCGCCAGTTTAGGACTGTTGTCGGTAAACACTGTATGTCTCTTGGGGCCATTACACACATTCAGTGTGGGACATGGTTGTGCAAATGCTGCTCCGTGCCTGGAAGAGGCCCGGGTTGTGCTCGCCCGTGCTGTTGCTGAGGGCCGAGATGCAGCAAAGTTCACCATCCGGTGTTAACTGGATATGCAGACTCACTGGGTAGGACGATTTTGTCGTCAGTAGCCCTAAGACTCAACGCCTGGCTGAGAAACTTTGGCTTCTCTGGGGATGTCCAATCTACTCATTTGGCCATGTCATTTGATGGCCGTCACCTGTTCGGCGACAAGGCAGACAATGTGCTCGAGCGCTTCAAGGCCTCTAGAGCTACAGCCCGGTCATTGGACCTTAGAGCGACTTCTCGCCCCATGCAGTTTGCCTTTCACCCCTTTCGTGGCCACGAAACGGGTGCCCCCCCATGTTCAACCTAGGGCCACAGGACTGCACAAGCCACCCAGCCTCTGGGCGGTTGGGGACGTGGGACCCAGCGCGGTGGGTCTGGGGGCCAGAGGGTGGGTCAGTCCACCAATGCCCCCCTGCAGCTGACTCCAAAACTTCCTAGTCCAACCTTTCACCAGTTGCCAGTAGGTGGCAGGATCCGGAATCCCCCCCCCCACTGACACAACATCACGTCGAACAGCTGGGCTTTGCAGCTAGTCCAAAGGGACTACTCCCTCCCCTTCGAGACTACCCCCCCACCTCCGTGCCACAAACACTCCATTGCATGTCGTAGGATCACTTGGCCCTTCTCCATCAGGAAGCTGCGACTCTCTTGGCCAAGGGAGCCATTGAGCGTGTCCCTGTGCCAGAAGTAGGTTGTGGTTGTTTTTCTCACTACTTCCTGGTATCCAAGAAGGACAAAGGCCTGCGTCCTATCTTGGATCTCAGGTACATCAACCGCTTCCTCCGGAAGTAGAAGTTCAAAATGTTGACATTAGCTCAGGTACTGTCTGTCCTTGACTCTGGAGACTGGATGGTACCTTTGGACTTGAAAGGATGCTTATTTCCACATCCCCATCCTGCCAGCCCACAGGCATTAACTACGGTTCATGGTAGGCCACAAACATTTTCAGTTTACTGTGCTCCCCTTTGGCTTTACCAGCGCCCCTCGGGTGTTCACGAAAATGATGACGGTGGTCGCAGCTCATCTGTGCAGACCAGGGGTTCCAATCTTCCCCTATCTTGACAATTGAAGGCGAGCTCGCCCCAGGCTGCTGTCTCCCACCTCCATATTATGGTGGACCTTCTGCAATCGCTGGGGTTCACTTTCAACGTGCCGAAGTCACACCTGTTTCCCTTTCAGAAGCTCCTTTTCATCTGAGCAGATCCGGATAGAGAGCAGTTTCGGCTTATCCTCCTGAGCAGCAAGTCTGGGATATTTGGGCTATGATGCCGATGTTTCAGCCTCTATCCCGGATTTCGGTGAGAATGACCCTGAGGCTGCTTGGCCTCATGGCCTCCTATATCCTGCTGCTGGATTATACCAGGTGGCATATGCAGGCTCTGCAGTGGGACCTGAAGTTCCAGTGGGTGCTGCATATGGGGAATCTTTCCAATGGCATCTAGATCTTGGATGGGACTGCAAGTCAGTAGCAGTGATAGCCCACAAACCAGAATTTGGTCAATGGCAGATCCCTCTTCCTTACCCTACAAGAGTTCACAGTGGTGACAGATGTGTCACTCCTGGGATGAGGCGGCCAAATGGGAGAGGCGGAGATCCAAGGCCTCTGGTCTCTGGCAGAGTCCGAGCTCCACATCCACCTTCTGGACCTCCGGGTGATTCATCCTACACTGAAGGCATTCCTTCCTTCTGTCAGAGGAAAGGTAGTGCAGGTGGTCACGGACAACACCACCACCATGTGGTACTGCAACAAACAGGGTGTGGTGGGGCCCTGGACCCTATGTCAAGAGGTTCTTCACATTTGGACATTGGCTGGAACATTAGGACATGTCCCTGGGGGTTCAACACCTGACAGGTGCCAGAGTGGAGGAACTCAGCCTCCAGTGCATGATGGATCACGAATAGTGTCTTCCTTCGGAGGTGGTGCAAGGTCTTTTTCAGCAGTAGGGAGAGCTTTGGTTAGATCTGTTCGCCAACAAAGAAAATGTGCAATGTTTGCAATTCTGAGTGATGGAATTTCCAAGGCTGCACTTGCTCGATGATGCTTTTCTTTGCATGTGGAATTGCTGTCTTCTATATGCCTTTCCGCCTACATCACTTCTGCCCAGAGTGCTGAAGAGGATCAAGCGCGACCAGGCCCAAGTCATTCTTGTGACTCCGGACTGGGCATGAAAAGTCTGGTATCCCGAGCTCTTGAACATGGCCATCGATCCTCTGATCAGACTGCCTCTTCAGGAGGATCTCTGTCGCAGTAACAAGGGACGGTCCTCCACCCGAACCTGTCCAGCCTCCACCTCCTTGTGTGGAGATTGAGCTGCGACAGTTGACACCTTTTGACCTTCCCCCGAAGTCTGTAATGTCATCTTGGCAGCCAGGTGTCCCTTCACTGAAACGGTATACGCCTGTAGATGGACAAATGTGTGGCATGGTGCACAGCAAAGACTGAGGATCCCCTATCTGCCCCTTTTTCAGAGGTTCTACTCTTCATCCTATCTTTGGCCCAGTAGGGCTCTGATCTGGACACGCTTAAAGGCTATCTTTCGGCCCTTACGGCCTTTCCTCGCCTTCCATATTAGCCTTCTCTTTTCAGATCCCCTATTTAAATAGATTTCTTAAGGGCATTACTCACCTCTTTCCTCCTACTCCTTTTGTAATGCCCCAGTGGGTTGTGATTCTGGTCTTAACTTACCTTATGTTTACTCCTTTCGAGCCATTACCTAATTGTCCTCTTAGACTCTTAACCTAAAAGACTGCTCTGCTCGCAGGGTGAGGGAGCTTCAGGCTCTATCTTCTAATCCTCCTTTACTTGCTATCCATCCTGACAAGGTTGTCCTTCGAACTAGACCTTCCTTTCTTCCCAAAGTGGTTACCTCTTTCCACATAGGACAGATCATCACTTTGCCCACCTTCTTCCTGCATCCTTCCAAGGAGGAGGAAAGACTCCACCGTCTGGACCCAAAACATGCGTTATCATTTAATTTGGATCACATAAAACAATTCCTGGTGGATGATCAACTCTTTGTTGGCTATGTGGGCGCTGAGAAAGGTCAGGCTGTGCAAAAACGGACCATTTCTTGATGGGTCGTCCTTTTCATTAAGATCTGTTACTCCTTTACGAAAAAGGAGCCTCTGGTAGGACTGCCCATTCCACTAGAGCGACAGCAGCCACTACTGCTTTGGGATGTGAAGTCCTCCTCAGTGATATCTGTCAGGCAGCCACGTGGGTATCACTGCACATGTTCACTAAACATTACTGCCTGGATAGTCAAGTCCGGAGAGACGTCTTTCATGGACGTTCAGTTCACCAGGATTTTCTGGTGTGAACTTAGTTCGCAGACCCACCTCTGAGGTTGGTATTACTGGGGCATCTGTTCTAATGTAAGGAATCTATAATTAATAGTCTCTTTCAGATGAACAAGTTACTTACCTTCGGTATTGATATATCTGTAAGAGATATATATTAGTTATAGATTCTTTACCGCCCCACCCATCCTCCCAGTTCTGCTAACTGACTTCTAGAGTAAGGGTCTCCCTTTTAGGGCCCTAGTTTTGTGCACCAGTGGTCAGTGTCTTGCATGGCTCAGTGCTTCTGGCATGGAATGTTGTATAAAGGAACAGACATCGGTGCGCAGGGGCGGCATCTAAGTAAATACTACAATGTCTTCCTAGTGATCACGACGACGAACGCGAAGTCGACCAACGCCACCTACCAACGCGCAGGGGTACTGCTAAGAGAATAAATTCTCCGGAGCCAGTCTGACGCCTGGGGGTAATTCTAAGATGCGGAATCAATAACTAGTATATCTCTCTTACAGATATATTGTTACCGAAGGTAAGTAACTTGTTCATCAACGAAAAGACTGCTGTGCTAGGATCATCATTATCCCAGCTTTCAGGAAGAAGCACATTTGTTTAAAAAATGCGGCCATTGCAACTGTCATCGTTGCCAATGACGGTACTAAAACAGCTACTAACCATCTCTCTCACCTGCAAGTGCAACAGTTCAGATTATTCCAGGTCCCCAAAGCTGAACGAATGTCTGTGAAGGCAGGTATTAGTAATTTGTAGTGTGTATTGTATTCATAAACAACCGTGGTTCTGCTCATCTCTAAATTAGAAGGGCACATTAAAACAATGGGGTTGACCCAGTGAGTCAAAGTACCTGGGTATCAATTCATATATAGAAACAAAGTGGTCCTTGACACAACTCAAAAAACCAATTGATGTAAATCTTATTTTTAGGATAAACCGATTTAATCTGTAACTGAGGAGAGGAGATGTATTATTTGCAAAAGACGGTATTAATGTAACAAACCCATCACAAACAAATTAAAAAACAGTTATACTTGATCTCTCTTTTATAAAACAAATTTAGTTACATGTTCCTAAAATAATTGATCAAAAGAGAAAACTGCGAGATGCAGTAGACAAAAGAAAAGGGGGTGTTCAAGTGAATTGAAAAGAGAAAAATATCTCAAAGGACAAAGTTAAGATAATTATGTACAACTAAAAGTACAAATTTTCCAGTTGAACAAGGGCAGGGAAAATAAAAGGTGTAGGCCTCAAAATGATGGGGGCATAATCGTCTTTGACGATTATGCCCCCATCATTTTGAGGCCTACACCTTTCATTTTCCCTGCCCTTGTCCCCCCTTTTGTATGGTAAAACTATGCATATATAAGTGTATGGGTAGGCTTTTGGTTGTTCAACTGGAAAATTTGTATTTTTAGTTGTACATAATTATCTTAACTTTGTTTATAAGGCTGGGAACAGGACATTACCAAAAAACTACCGCCTGATGACACTTTTGGATATTGAGGCTAAATACTTTGCGGGGCTCTTACTGACCCAGCTGCGTGAATGGGCAACAAATTGCAACTTAATCCCATCTAGCCAAACAGGATTTTGCAGAGACACGGGAACAACAACAAATCTGCTGGCAATTTCGCTACTTATCGACAAGGCAAGGGTGACTAAACAGGCTCTCCACCTTTGTGGACTTCAAGGCGGCATTTGACAATGTCAACCGGGGCAACCTTTGGAGAAAACTGGCCTCTTGGGGGATCCCCGTGCCTCTACTAAACCTCTTGATCGAATTGCATACCAACACGTACGTTCAGGTAAAGCTCGGGAATGGCACACAACTCTCTAGGCGTATTCCGACTACAAAAGGTTTAAAGCAAGGGTGCGTTTTAGCGCTCACCCTTTTTAATCTATTTACAGCCGACCTGCCACCTGCTCTAGAGGCTTGCAATGCACAAGCACCCCGTCTGGGGGGCAAAACGCTACCCAGCATATCCTATGCAGACGACGTGGTCCTGGTTAGCCACACAAAAGTGGGTCTCCAGAATCTCATCAACACGCTGCACGGATACGCCGAAGCAAACCTACTAGAAGTAAACATCGACAAGACCAAAGTTTTGTCTATAACTGGGAATAAAAAGCCGCACACATGGTTCCTTGGAATGAAGGTTGTCGCAAACTGCTCTGAATACAAATATCTTGGAATCCTAGTCGACAAAGGCGGTCGCTATTCAAACCAACTAGAGGCCATCAAGAGAAAAGGTATGCTGATAGCTACGACACTTAAATAGCTAAAGTCAAACTTGAATGGTCCTACTCTTCTGCCACTGCTCCGCGTGGCTCAAGTCAAAATAGAGCCATCTATCACGTACGGCAGTGAGGCTCTAAGAGGTACAGATGTGAAACTGCTGGACATAATTATTGCAAAGGCCTACAGACTTCTGTTTAACCTGTCAACCTACACCTCACAAGCCCAGAACCGACTAGAATTCGGACTGACCTGCCAAACGCTTGCAAGAAGAGGGGCATATTTAAAGTGTTGGCATAAAATAAAGAATTCACAAGAAAACACATTGAACCATCAGCTCTGGCAAGACTTGAGCAGCTTTTCCAAATTGCTGGCGAAATCATACTTGGAGGAGTCCCTGACTGTCACTGGTCTGAAAGAATTATGGGAAACTCCACTACCGCACGCGCAATTTAAGCATGTAGTAAACGAGAGCATAAAAAGACACTCGCATGTGGAAGATAAAGCCACCTTTTCTCACAGGAGTCACGCCTGGATGACACTGTGCACATATAAATCACCGGGATTACAAGCTTACTTTGGTCCGGGGTACGGCAGGAAAACCAAAGAAGCCTTTTTAAAACATAGGCTTGGAATCCTACCAGCCATACCACATCTACAACCATGGCTGAGAAGGAACTGTGGGTCAAAATGTAGGCTGTGCGGTGCAGGGAACAAAAATCTTGAACATCTGCTATTCACCTGCCCGGGGCTAAAAGAGGAAAGAGTAGCCCTGCTAAAAACTGCTTTTAATGAACAAAGAATTCGCACATGCAGACAAGCAGTTCTCGCTTGTTTTGATCCATGTCTTCCACAACTAAATGGGAAGTTGGTGAAATTCCTGAAACTAGTGGAGCTGAAACTAATAAGCCACGAATTCGCCCCTGACCAGACCTAAGGAACTATGGCCAAGATAAGATGCAATGAACAACGCTCACCTCCCCTATCACACTGATTTTAATACTACTACTTTTATAACTAAAGCTCTCTGTTTTTAACTTCTTCTTTTAACATTTACCTGAGGATACGTGCTTTCAATGTATTTTTGTAATGGTTTTAATTAACCTAAACAATAAAAGTTTACTTACATTATGTACCCACAATTTATTTAGTAAAATATAAAGAATGACACATTCCCATATTTGCCATTACTGGTAGGTCTGGGAATGCGGCAAATTGCTATGTCTTCCAATTTGTATTAAGGAGAAATATATTTATTTCTCCTCATTTCTTTCTCTCTTTATGTGTGCTGCATTCTGCAGTACACATAGAAAGAGCGAAGTGTCTCAGTGGATTGTTTTGTGCAGGAAGGTATTAGTTCCTGCACAGAAAGAATCCTTTGTACAACGCAGAAACCCTTGCACTTTTGTGCAAAAGTGCCTGCGTTGTCACTAGGTCGCACAGTGTGCGCCAGCACTGGGAAAAGGCAGGAATGTGCTGTATATTGTGAAATACGGCGCATTCCTACCCTTTCCCTGTCACACAGCAAGGTGGCTTGCTGCACTGTGCTGAGTGACATATTGATAAACATGTCCCTGAGTTTCGGAACAGTGGTTATTTGTACACCTCTGAATTACCGTTTGTCCACACTATCATGTGATTCACAGTGCATTTTGTAAAATGTCTTATTTTTTGCACACTGGCTAACATTTGGAATGCAGAAATGCAGAAAAATCTAATTGGTGATCATAAATACTATACTATTCTCTTCCTGTGCATCTCCAGATACAAACAGTACCTCTCTTGTGTGGGTGGGCATAGCTCATGTGAAAGAACGTCCCAGAACATTACATGAAGACATCATAATACACCAAGGGAAATTAATGTTTTTATTCAATGTGGGTAGCTGAGGAGTTTGGGCCCCAGCTCAGCTATCATCCTGGGAATCTTACCATACCAAAATATTTCTGAGCACTAGACACTGGGGTGTTTAAGGTGATGTGACTTCTGTGGTTCTCATAAGGTTTTCTTACAAAGAAAGGCTTGCAAACTTCAAACTTTGGCTAAAAACACACATTTTCCTCACGTTTCCACGATGGAATGTTCCAGAATCTGCAGGGATCCACACTTTCCCTAAAGCCCAGCTTTGTCTCACAGCTCATTATGAAAATGTAGCTTCACTTGTGTGGGCGGGCCTAATTCCAATGACAGGAAAAGACCTGAAACTCAACATGGATTCCTAAACTTTTTACACTGAAAACAAACCCTTTTTTTCTTAAGGGTTGGTGGCTGTGGATTTTTGACCTTGACTCACCCCCCACCTAGGGAATCCTACCAATCCCAGACATTTCTGAAAGCTAGACACATAGGGAAGTCCAAGGTGTGAACGCTAGTGTGAATCTCACAAAGGGTTTTGTTCGAGAAGCCCTTGTAAAATTTAAACTTTGGTTAAAAACACATTTTACTAACATTTCTCCTCTGGAGGACATTAGAGACTTTCACAACTTAATAGACCGCGCTGCCACAAGATTTCACCTACCGGTCTCAGTCAAGCAGTCCAACTACTTTCTATATGAATTCATATGGGAAGAAGGCAACAACATAATGAAGAGCCTGGCGACGGTAGCAGCAAAGCTGCCTCTTATTGATAAGAAATGCAAGGCTCCAGAGGATTCTCACTCCTGCCTCACAGGACATCTCAAACTGGACTCAGTCATATCACAGGCAGTGCAGCGCCACTCTAAAAATCTCCCAACGCCTTTATCTACGACACCAGATAAAGAGGGCAGGCAGTTCGACAACACAGGTAAGAGGTTCTTTGCCATGTCTGCCATTACAGTACAATTCGCTAGGAATCCTGAGCTGCCATGATAGGCAGATGTGGTCTGACATTGGAGATCTCATCGAACTAGTGCCTGAAGATAGAAAATTGGAGGCAAGGAAAATACTACAAGAAGGTGAGCACATGTCAGCGGAGATCATTGACTGCGCAGTGGACATTGCAGCTACTGGTTTTCACCAACTCAACTGTGCAGCAGTCTTAAGGTGACAGGGCTGGCTAAGAGTGACCATGTTTAGACCAGAGGTCCTGTCAAATAGTCTTGATATGTCCTATGATGGAGAGTCACTATGTGGGAAGCACATAGATGATGCTTTATTGGCACCCAAACCGGACACAGACAAGGCCAAGTCACTTGATATGCAGCAATTCAGAAAGATACCCTTTCAAGGTGCACTTGGAGGAGGTTTTTCAAACTACAGAGGAGGATACCAGTGCTCCCAACAGTATCAGCCCTTTCACTCTCAATACAGAGCTCGTTTTCAAGAGCAGCCATACAGCCCAGCACCCTTGACCGCATTTACAAAACAAGGCCCTCAACGGAAGAACAACCTCCAGAGTCAAGACACAGGTTGTTAACAGTGACCTAAATAAGAGTCCGGCTACTTTCACTTCCTCCGAGCAGTTGGTCCAAACATTATCAATTACATCCTCGACTGGTTTCAGATCACCTCAGACAGATGGATATTGGACCTCATTAACAATGGCCATACCCGGGAGGTTATCCAAAGACCACCCAACAATCTGCCAAGGGTGAGCGCACTCCCCTTGTCTACATTCTCAAGAAAGAAGTCCTCATCATGCTTGCCAAGGGAGCAATCGAAAAAGTTACTTTCACCCATAAGGATATGTGATTTTACTCCAATTTTTTCTTAATGAGAAAGAAATCAGGGGAATGGAGACCAATTCTAGCCCTCAGGAAGTTGAACATATTCTTAAGGAAACAATCATTCCGTATGGTCACTCTCTCTGAAATCCTGTATCTACTAATCCTAGGAGATTATAGTATAACTCTGTAGTTACAGGATGCATTTTCCATATTCCCACACATCTCAAACACTGCAAATATCTTCATTTTACCGTAGCCGGTATCCATTAATAGTTCATAGTCCTCCCATGCGGCCTCAAGTCAGCGCCACACATTTTACCAAATGCCTGGCACCGGTAGCAACCACACTCAGAAAGCAAGATCATCTGGTATTTCCCTATCTGGACGACTGGCTGCTAAAATCTCCAACACCATCGCAGACATCCAAAGCCACAAAAGCTTGCCTAACTCTTTTACAAACTGGGTCTCTCTGTCAACCATCAAAAATCAACAACTACTCCGAAACAGAGGATACTGTTTCTACACTCCAACATTGACACAATCCAAAACAAAGCTTTTCTCTCACAGGACAGACAACAGAGAGCAGCACAACTGGCAGTCAAACTTTACAGAAGAAAGTCTGTTTCAGTACACTTCACAAGTCGCTGATGGGAATGATGTCCTGTCCAATGAATCTGGTTCCTCTTGCGCACCTACAAATGAGACCGTTACAAGAGAAACTTCAAAAACAGTGGATCCAGACAGAAGAGCACTTCGAGGACCTCATCAACATCACCCCAACGATGGAGACAGTAGTGGGGTGGTCTCAGATCTCCAATCTCCCCAAGGATCTGACGTTTTTGCTGCAAATACCCGATTTTGTCATAACTACAGATGCCTCTATGGAAGACTATGGCAGTCATCTCCAAAACCTAAAAAATCCAAAGAAAGTGGTCGGCACTTCAGAAAACAATGCATATCAACCGCTTAGCACTGAAAGCCATCTTTCTCACCTTGCAAGCATTACTACCAAGGATAGCAGGGTCGTTTGGGCAGGCACAACAGACAATACAACCAGCATGCATTATTTCAACAAGCAATAGGGCACCAGATGCCTAGCACTTTCCCAGGAAGCCCAGCACTTCTGGAGATCGCTCACACCTCACAACATTTCTCTGAGAACTAAGCACAAATCCGGCACAAGCAACACCTTGGCGGACACATTCAGCAGAGCCAAGGACGCATGTCATGAGTAGGAATTGAATGAGTCGAAACTGAACAAAAATTCTCATTATGGGAGCAGCCAGCACTGGGTCTCTTCATGACCAACGAGAACACCAAAGGCCAATTCTACATCAGTCAGTACTCTCTTCCAGGGGAATGGGGGAATGCCCTTTTGATCAGATGGTCCGGAATCGATGCATAGGCTTTCCCCCTTGCCACTAATACCAAAGGTTCTCAACAAGATGAAAATGGAACGTTGTCACCTTATCCTGATTGCTCCCAAGTGACCCAGACAACACTGATTCACCGAGCTGCTCCTGCTGTCGGAGTCCAATTTCATTTGTCTACGGACAACGCCAACTCTTTTAACAATGAACCAGAGTCTAGTTCTGCATCCAGACCCAGCCTCTCTCTACTTATGTGCATGGCTCCTGAATTAAATGAATTCTGTCATTCAACTATCTCTCAGGACTGCAGGGATATTCTTGCAAAAGCAAGATCGGAAGCCACCATGAAAACCTACAAATTAAAATGGGAATGGTTTGTCTATGTGTTAGAACTGGCCTCCTTGGCTTGGTTTTCCCCAGTCTTTTTTGCCTTTGCCTCCTGTATTTTTGGTGTGTGCTGGATTTCGTTTTTACTGGTCTAGATGCTTTGGGCACTTTGCCACAGCTGATGAGTGCCAAAGTGCAAGTACTCCCTCTGTAAATTGTGATTATGGATTAGTGTTTCCATGATAGGCTTGTTTGACTTACTACTAAGTCCATAGTACAGTGCTCTGTATGTGCCCAGGACCTGTAAGTCAAATGCTGCTAGTAGGGCTGCAGCACTGATGGTGACACCCACACAAGCAGCCTTTCCAAGGGATCTCAGACCTGCCATTGCAGTGTCTGCATGCTGTCTCTACTGCCATGTCGATCTGGCAAGTCCACCCACTTGCCAGGCCCTTACCTTCCCTTTTATTACATGTGAGTCATCCCTAATGTAGGCCCAAGGTACCTCTGTGGGCAAGGTGCAGTGTATGTGAAAGGTAGGACATGTACTGATGTGTGTGACATGTCCTGATAGTGAAATACAGTGTATTTAGTTTTTCACTAATAGAAGGCTATCTGTCCCATAGGATAGAATTGGAGTTTTTTATAACATCTTATAAGTATAACTTCCCATTGCAACAAAATAGAAAGATGGACTTTAGTATGCCTGAACGCAGAATATAAAAATGCAATTTTTAGTAAAGATGATTGTTATATTGTGTGTTTGAAAATACCACGTTGAGAAAGTGGGAAATGTCATACTTAGCCATCGTATGTACCTTAGTTGGTTTGTGGATTGACTGTCTGGCTTTGAAGTATCAGGGACTGGGGATGTCCATTCACTGTAGGCAGCCACTGGGAGGGGGTTGAGGTGTGCCCTGCCTTTCCTGGATGAGTCAGGGCTGGGCTAAATATACCTGGGCTGCATATGGAGTAGGGGGAGGAGATTTCCTTGTACCTGAATGGGCCTGGTCTGCCTTACCCAATGCTGTCTCCACCTCCTGCCAGGATGCAGGGGCAGAGAGGACAGGACTGGTTTGGACTGATCACAAAACCTCTCTGCCAGCAGAGCACAAAGAGAAATTGAGTATAAATATTGAGGCACAGATACCAGAGCTTCACAATACTTCTGGACACAAGAAGAACCTCGGCCACGGAGAAGAGCTGGAAAAACTGAAGGAGAAGTACTGTCACTTTGCTGTGTGCTGTTTGGGGTTGACCTGCAGTGGCCATTTATGCCAAGGAGAAGAGCAAGACTTTGCTGTGTTTCCTGCTTGAAGAAGTTCTCTAAGGGCTTGGTGTACAGCTTGCCTCCTGTTCTGAAGTCTCAGGGACACAAAGACTTTAACCTCACTATCTTCCTGCACCTGGAACTACAGTTTCAGCTACCACAGAGGGGAATAGCACAGAGCGATGCGGCGACCTGTACTGAAGCCATGGGCACCGCTTGTGAAGTGCACAATGCACTGCTCCGACTTGTACTGCAGCCCGACACCTACCAATGCCGCACAGTACCAACTCTGAAGCTGTCACCAAGGCTACTATCTGTGCTGGAGTCGAGGGCCCTGCTCGTGACGCTCACGACGCACAGACCCACACTGCAGTGCCAACTAAACTGACTCCAGTGCTTTATTCCCTCGGAGTCGATACCTTATGTGGGTGATTTTTCAAATTCATCGACCCCACACCGTCGTAAGGAACCAGCACCTTGGCACCACTGCAACGTCACCTCCCTGGCAACAGTAAGGAACCAACGCCTCACCTCCCCTGCATCGCAGTAAGGAACCAACACTTCCCCTCCCCTGAGGTCGTAGTGAACCGACGCCGCACAGCACCACCAAAGTGTCACCTACCCAACGCCATGCACCATCTTTGTTTTTATTGTTTGCCAAGGTACTATTCATTGGGGTCCGTTTGACTCCAAGCCCGTCTGCTCCGTACTTTGGGATTTTCATCTGTCACAACGTCCTGATAGCTCCAGGTGGAGTTTTTTTTTGTGCCTCAATCTTTATTTGTGTGAATAACCTATTTTTGGTGACATCTCTCTCTCTCTCTCTCTCTCTCTCTATATATATATATATATATATATATATATGTATATATATATATATATATGTATATATACTTTCCTCCAGTGGTGCCGGTTAGTGCACCCTGGGCTGTCACGGAACGGTCCCGGATAGGCTACCAGCAAGCCTTAAAACTGTATCCCAAATACCTCCTCCTTCCAGAAGTAAACCAGGACACCCGGAATTTGTTTGCAGAATTTATTCGGCAGAATGAAAAAGTGCGGCGCATTTCGCCGATAAGGCTTGCTCACGCTCGTCCTGATTACAATGACGGCCATTTTTAAAGTGCTCAAAACACACCCCCAGGTGTATACATAACAATACCATGGTAATGTGGGCAGCCATATTAATAAGGATACTTATACAATATACATATGGATTGAATCAAATTCCATTGTGTTGGTACCATAATCGCTCATTGTGACATGTATGTGTCCAAAAATAAAACGCGATTATGGCGAACAATTTAAATTGTAAACACATTTCATAACTTGTTGGACATGTTCGTAAATACCACAATTGCTTAAGCCAAGCCACATTTAAGTCAATAATGTGTCAATTGTACCCAGGCTATTGCACAGTACCCGACATTAGTTTGGTATCATCAGTCGCGGTCACGTGATGTATACCTACAAGTTATCTCAATTCTCATAGGCTATTCAATAACAGGCTCAGATTACGCTTAATGCAATTGGTTCACGTTGCTAAGATACAAATGTCAATAACATGCAATGGCAACAACGTAAAGTACTGATATAATGTTTGACAATCCAGCCCAAGTGGGCAAGTGTAGCAGGTATAGCGGAAATCGAACCACTTGAAATATTGTCACGTATCAGTTAGCAAAATCCTTGCCCCAGTGGGCTGAAATAATGCATATATGTTGCCGGGTTGGTAATTGAATGAGCCAATATTGCTGGTATTTCCAAATACATGGAATCCTTCCCCGCCCCAGTGGGCAAATCGTGAACATAATTAGCATTTAGTGTCCCAACAAATTTGATGATATCATTCGAAAATTTCATTGTATCCAGTAGTATCCCACATTACCTGTGAATAAAATTAAAACATTTTAAAATTCCAGACAGCGAATTATCTCATTAAATGATTTACATTTATGCATATTTATTCTTCATACAGATGTACTGCCAGTTCCTCACTCATATTAAGCCCTGATGGAGTTAGACATTGAAAGTCAACTATATATTTGGACTCTAGTTTTCTCATTGAGAGTTCATGATTACCCCCTCGAATTCCCAGGTCAACACAGTCTATAACCACCATGCGTAATTTGGTCTCATCTTGCATGTGATATTCAAAAAAGTGTCTTGCGACCGGATATTGTCTATTCATATTCCGTATCGTTCTCAAATGCTCTAACGCACTCTTTTTGGCCTCGTGTTTGGTACTACCCACATACCATTTGTTGCATGGGCATATTAGTAAGTAAATACTATATGGGGTGTTGCATGTTAGTTTCTTTTTGATTGTGAATTCTCTTGATGTTCCCGGTATCGTTAAGTTGGTACAATCTTTGCTAAACTTGCAAGCTTTGCATTTTCTGCAACAAATGAATCCCACATTCGTAGCATGACCTGATTGACTTTTATCTGTTACATAGTTTTGACTGAGCTCATCCCGCAAGGATTTACCCTTCCGGAACGTGATCTGGGGGTTGTCGCTTAGATACTTCTTAAGATGTTCGTCGGTGTTTAGAATATGCCAGTATTTTTTGAACACTTTTCTCACCTCTTAGGATTGTCCAGAGAAGGTGGTGATAAATCTGATTGTTTCAGATTCTGTCTTGGGCAATTTGGGAGCTAATAGCTCATCCCTGGTTTTAGTGTTACTGCGTTCTACTGCTTTAGCAATTACCTTGTTGCCATATCCTCTCTCTTTAAACCTCTGACACATCACTACTTCTTCTTTTTTGTATCCATCTTGTGTACTGCAATTGCGCCTGGCGCGCAGTAATTCTCCATACGGAATACTGTAAATAAGACTCTTAGGATGGCAGCTAAAAGCTCTCAGAAGGCTGTTTCCTGATGTGCTCTTTCTGAAGAGTTTAGTGGTCAGAATGTTGTTGACCACTTCCACTTCCACATCTAGGAATTCCATCTTTGTCTTACTGATGTGTTCAGTTAAAGTTAGGTTGAGAGTGTTGACATTTAATCTGTCAATGAACTGTTTGGCAGAGTTCATGTCCCCATTCCAAATGAAAAAAATATTGTCAATGTACCGCAGCCACAGGGACACATTGTTGAATTCAGTCATTTCTTGGACAACCTGCTCCTCCCACCAGCCCATGAATAAATTTGCGTAGCTGGGGGCGAAGCAGGTTCCCATGGCTGTGCCCTGTGACTGGCGGTACATGACGTCATTAAAATAAAAAAAATTGTTAGTTAGACAGAAGTCTATCATAGACAGTAGCATTTGGGAGTGCAGTAACAACGAAATCGACCTAGTGTTTAAATAATGTTTAACTGCTTTCAAACCATGTTCATGTTGAATGCTGGTATATAAGCTGCTAACATCAAGGGTGACCAGTGTGAAACTTGTCTCCCAATGGATCCCATTAATGATACTCAGAAATTGGGTGGTATCTTTGACATATGATGGTAGTGCCACCACAAAGGTTCTCAAATAGTGATCGATGTATTTGGAAGTGTGTTCAAGAAGAGAACCAATAGAGGAAACAATGGGGCGCCCTGGTGGATTGCATTGATCTTTGAGGAGTTTGGGGAGGAGATACAATATTGGGATCTTCGGGTGGGCACAGTATAGATATTGATATTCCTCAGTTTCTATCAACCCCTTATCCTTCCATTCCAGAAGTAAATCTCTAAAGCTGCTGGTAGATCTTAAAACATCATCCCTATCACATCTGCAATAGCATGCTATGTCCTGTAATTGTCTCAAACCTTCCTGGAGATATTTCTGCTTATCCAGGACCACCACATTCCCCCCTTTATCGGATTGTCGTATCACTATCTCTTTGTCCGCTCTGAGGGATTCAATGGACAATAGTTGGGTGTGAGACAGATTCTTGTTACTTTGGGGTAACTTCTTATATCTTAGTTTCAAAAGATCTTTTAATACACCCCTTTCGAACACATCTATCGCGTCACATTGAACTGCGGGTAAGAACACACTTTTGGGTTTGAATTTCGACCCTGGGTTGTTGTCTAGGTCAAAACCCCAGCTTTCCCAGTCCGGTTCCTCTCCCATATCAACATTGTCCCTGTGAAACTCCTCTAAAAGTTGAAAAAATGGTACTGCACCAAACCCAAAGAAAAACCAGTTGAGTCTGCTAACAATGTGCTCAGCAATCTTGATGTAGATGACAATGTCATCTACATCAAGATTGCTGAGCACATTGTTAGCAGACTCAACTGGTTTTTCTTTGGGTTTGGTGCAGTACCATTTTTTCAATTTTAATTTCTTGCAAATAGAAACAAGTCAATGCGGGTCTGTGCAAAGTTCATATTTTGTGATGGACAGAAGGAAAGGCCAAGTGCCAAGATCTCTCTCTCACCTTCAGTTAGCACATGGCTGGACAGGTTCACCACAGTCTTATTCATTTTGAATTTTTGCTCCTTGTCGCCATTCCCATTGGAGCTTGTGTGGCGTTTGATCCTCCTCTTTTTTGCCTGTTTATTCCTCCTGTTCCTCCTCTGCTTCCACGTCCTCAACCTCTTTGTTTCCCCCTTCCCCCTGAAAGGTGTCTGTCCGATTTTGGCTCATCATCTGAAACTGTGCTAAAAAATTCATGTTTAAATGCGCAGCTTTGCACAAGGGAGCTAATATGTTTCTTTGAAATGAAAAATGCACTTGCACTTTGAAAAATTGTAAACGTTTTATTTAAGAGATAATGTTGTAAATATCTCTTTTACTTAGAGCGTTTTCAAACATTCCCTTATAAATGCTTTGATAAGCGAGGTTTTGCAATGTGGTATTCATCTCAATATCTCTGTTAAATATATTGGGAAAATGTTAAGATGGCCGCTGTATTTACACCAACAGTATGTTTCATTGTGAGTCCTTTTACTGTTTTTATCACCTTGCTCGTGTTTGAAAAGGAAGGCTCAGACCAACGCAAAAACATTGTGATCAAGAGAGCTTGACTCCCGAAACGCGTTGATGGTATTGCTTAATAAATAAGCTTTTGAAAAACTCTGCTCATGAGTGCCTGGATGTTTTCACTGAAAGACTGGTGAAACTGGGATCCCATCCTGAATAGAGAGCGACGTGGCCGATTGTCGCAGAACCAGGCACCGCCGGCGTTTTGGAAGCACGCCAGTTTGAATCGCCAAACCAAACAAAGCAAAACGAAGACAGGTGCGCCCCCCGTAAGGACTCAGTGGGCCGGTGAAGAGTGCGCGAGTGGTGGAGCCGCGGAAGGCGGCTTCCTGTAACCCAGGGATCGGAGGGTCTCGGCGGTTTGGTAAGTCAGCCCGACTCGCTTTCACACACACACACGTTGCTTAAAGGTCTGCGTCTGAGTTAACAGGAGCCGGTTTCTGGTGTGTTATCTTCCTGTTCTGGGTTTCGATTAAAGAACCCCGTTTCCCTGGAGATTTCGAAGGAATAATTTAACCAGGGATAATTGCCAGACGAGCATTAAAAAAGCTAACAAAATGAGTGAAGAGGAATATGCAGCGAGGGAGCTCGAGGCAGTGAAACTGTTCGAAGATTCTGCTCAGTTAAGACCGGAGAAAGTGGGCGCGGCGGCACCTGTAGGCAATCCGGATCTAACAAAGAACTTACAATCTCTAGAGAAGTTGAAGAAGAGAGAAATATCCCGTTGGTGGGAGGTGGCGTCATTGAGACGTTATCTGGATGTGAATCGAATTCCGCGGGGACTCCGCATAATGATTTCCCCCTCCTCTGAAAACCCAGACATTGGAATGCTTGAAGAGTGGGCTGAAAACAGTGCTGGGAGCTCAAAGAACATGATGCAAATACTTCTGAAATATGCAGAAAAAGAGCGTTTAGAAGTAATAGACAAAATCAAGGAACTGACTGAAGTATTGGAGAAACATGATGATAAAACGAGAATTGAAAAGTTCAAATCTGATCTGAAGCCTAAACTTGAAAAATATGAGAAACGCATTAAAGATAGGAAGGCCACGAAATTTATAAGAGATCGCATAGACTATGAAACCGGGCGAATCTATACATTCGCGAAAAAATTCGATATAGTAAGGCGACAGAAGATCTTCAGTGGCCAAAACACTCAACAAACGCCAATGCAGAGTGATGCGAGCTCAGGAACAGGCTCAGAGCAGGAGTCAGATGATGGTAACCGAAGAGGACCGAATGATGTACGGTTGCCAGTAGCTGATGAGGTCCGTTTTATGATCATGGAGCAACAGTCGGACCATCGTATGGGAAGAGGGAGAGGATGGGGAAGGGGCTGCGGAAAAGAAGACAAAGACGAGGGGGGGAAGGTTACAGGAGGAGTACAAGGTTGGCAAACAAAAAGATCTCTGCGTTCGAACAGCAAGAAGCAGTGAATGTTGTGAACATTGCCAAGAAGGACACAACAATTATCAATCTGAGCTCAGTACAATTAACAAGTGACGATGAGACAATCCTAAAGTTAGGGCTCTCCTACTGTGACACTAATGATTTTAATTATCCCAACAGTAGGATGGATCTCTACAAATATATTAGGAAACTTAAACTTAATAAAATGCATGCAACTAAAAACAGCAATGCTGCACTGAGCCCAGCAATGGATTTAAACAGTATACAGCCTTCCCTCACTGTCAACGAATTACCAGCTCTAACAGATATGATAACGCTAATGGATGACACCCTTGAGGAAGAAAACAATGAAAATTCTGACTTTGGAAATGGTTTGTTAATTGAAGATCATACGCCATTTAGAGCTACGTCTAAATTTCTACCACAAACAATAAAAGACAATGTAGACCTATTTGGGGAGAATGTAACACGAGATCTCAAGAGTCTATATTTGCAAGAAAACCAAAAGAAATGGAAGATGAATCTGAAGAAAGCTAACTTCCACAAAACAGTAAAAAAACTACAAATGGAGGATGGACTCCTGGTGAAACCCTCCGATAAAGGAGGAAATGTGGTTCTCTGGGGAAGAGAACAGTACAAAAAGGAAGCTATGAGCCAGTTATTGGACCACAGCTGCTACAAAAGAATAAGTCCCAGGGAATATGAAAATGTTATCAGAGAATTTTATGGAAGACTGGATCACTGGAAAGAGTCTGGTTTACTTAGCTGGGATGAACATAAATATATAAAACAAGATAATCCGGTGATTCCGGTTTTCTATATGTTACCTAAAATCCATAAAAACGCCACTAGTCCACCAGGGAGGCCCATAATCTCATCGTGTGGTAGTCTCTTCGAGAAAGCATCTAGATATATAGACTATTTCCTGAATCCTATTGTCAGAACACTTCCGTCGTACATAAAAGACTCAACTGAATTTTTAAAATGTATTTTTGATATTTGTTGGGACCCTACTACTATGATCCTATTGACATTGGACATTTCTACTCTGTATACGAGTATAAGACACAATGATGGTTTGAAAGCTTGTGAGCACTATTTGAATAGAAGACCAATACGCCTTGCATCCCAAAATAGGATGATTCTTGAGATCATGGAATGGTGTTTATCCAAGAATATTTTTCTCTTTGGTGATGATCTTTATATTCAGGAGCGAGGTACCGCGATGGGCACCTGCTTTGCTCCCAGTTATGCCAACTTACATCTCGGCTACTGGGAGGAGCAGGTGCTCAGAGGGGGCCCACTAGATCATTGGTCGGAGCACATTCTTTTGTGGGTGCGTTATATCGATGATGTCTTCGTGCTGTGGCAGGGCACGGAGGCATCAATCGGTACCTTTATTGAGGAGATTAATCAAAATTCTCTAAATTTGGAATTTGTGGGGAACTTTAGTAAAGTCTCGATTGATTTCCTCGATATTAGAATCACCCCTTTGAACAATAAGTTAGAGACAACTGTGTTCCGTAAACAAACTGCAGGCAATTCTATACTGCACGCTGAAAGCGCCCATCCAACTGCATTGATAAGGAGTATTCCGTTTGGGGAATACTATAGGGCCAGACGCACATGCAGCAGTGATGAACAATTTGACACCATTGAAGAAGAGATGACTCAGAGATTCCTAGAAAGGGGTTATAGCAAGACAATCCTCAAAGGTGCTGCCAGCAAAGCTAAGAAATTAACTAGACAGTCCTTACTTTTTGAGCCCTCGAGAACTCGTAAATCGAATTCTAAACAACAAGATCAAGGCAGCTCAAGATTTATCACTACCTATAACACTAAAGACAAGGAAGTTAGATCAATACTTAGAAAACATTGGTACTTGATCATAAACGATCCAGTGTTGGGTTCCAAGGTGAAGAAAAATCCTGAGATCACCTATAGGAAATCCAAGTCACTAAAAGATCTAATTGTCCGTAGTGATTTTGAAGATAAACGGAAGAGTGGTGCTGACTGGCTGAGGCCAAAACCCGATTTTAAAAAGTGTTTTAAGTGTAAAGCATGCCTACATGGTATGAATCGCACAGAGTTTAAAACAACTTTTAACAAAACCGTTAAAATAAAAAGCACCATCACATGTAAGAGTGAATTCGTTGTGTATCTTCTACAGTGTCCCTGTCCTAAGATCTATATCGGAAGTACAATTTTACCAGTCCACCAACGGATTTTACAGCATAGAAGAGCAATAGTCAACCAGGATAGGTCTTACCCTGTGGCCCGACATTTCGAACTCCATCACCAAAGTAACCCCGAGGGTCTGCTATACTCCTGTATTGCAGAAGTCCCAAGAAAGAAGAGAGGGGGGGATAGAAAAAGTGAGTTAAGGAGATTGGAGACTTACTTTATATTAGAATTTAATTGCATGGAGCCCCAGGGCCTGAACGTGGATGAAGACCTATACACTTGCTTGGGTTGACTTTGTAAATATAATGAACTGTTTTCTAAACCTCGATAATTCCTGAACTGTATTTTAAGAGATTTTTTCATCGTAGATTTCCTTTTGATGAAAAAATTTCTTTTTGATTTTAATGGTTTAAATCTGAGCTTCTTCTTTTTATATTTTCATGTATAGAGGTGGTTTTGTCTCCTAAACACGTTGGCTCAGGGATAGTTTCATTGCAATGTAGTAATGCTGCTTTTGTTCTGTGATATGCACTGACACTTTGAAATAATATTTGCGGAGGTGCAATTTGAGTGAAATGTTTACATCTATGAAGTACTGTATTTGGAGTTAAAGCACTTGCACTTTTTACTGAGACCAAGATATTCACCAATTGATTTATAGTAATATATCATAGAGGGATGGTTTACAGTTATAAATTACTCCGAGAAACAAAGAAATATTTGCACTTTATTTGGAATAATAAGCACTGCTCAAGCACTAGCACTTTCTATTTCTTTAGTGCAATATCCAGTCAAATTGTTTACAGTATATAATTGCCTGTTGACTAAAGCACTTGCACTTTATGACTATAATAAGGTAGAACTGATTGAACAGCATTAGCATTAGCAAAATTCCCACAAGTTCGAGTAGCATAAACTTGATCGTTAGAGCCAGGACAAATTCACATGAAACTGGACTGTGCTAAGTTAAATACAGCTAGATGTTTTGACAACATAAGTGGTTAAAGATGAATTTATCTCGCTTCATAGATAGGGTTATGCTCTATTAAAATAGGCACTTGCCTTAGTTGAAATGCGCAGCTTTGCAAAAGGGAGCTAATATGTTTCTTTGAAATGAAAAATCCACTTGCACTTTGAAAAATTGTAAACGTTTCATTTAAGAGATAATGTTGTAAATATCTCTTTTACTTAGAGCGTTTTCAAACATTCCCTTATAAATGCTTTGATAAGCGAGGTTTTGCAATGTGGTATTGATCTCAATATCTCTGTTAAATATATTGGGAAAATGTTAAGATGGCCGCTGTATTTACACCAACAGTATGTTTCATTGTGAGTCCTTTTACTGTTTTTATCACCTTGCTCGTGTTTGAAAAGGAAGGCTCAGACCAACGCAAAAACATCGTGATCAAGGGAGCTTGACTCCCGAAACGCGTTGATGGTATTGCTTAATAAATAAGCTTTTGAAAAACTCTGCTCGTGAGTGCCTGGATGTTTTCAGTGAAAGACTGGTGAAACTGGGATCCCATCCTGAATATATATATATATATATATATATATATATATATATATATATATATATATATATATATTGTGGATTTTTTTTGTTTTGGTCTTGTTTGGTTGAGATAAAGATTACTTATTTTTCTAAACTGGTGTGGTGTCAATTTGTAGTGTTTTCACTGTAATACTGTATGAGTGCACAAATGCTTTACACACTGCATCTGAGATAAGCCTGTCTGCTCGTGCCAAGCTACCAAGAGGGTGAGCAGAGGTTGTCTTGGGGCGTAACTCCCTTACCCTGACTAGGAAGAACGGTCCCTACTTTGACAAAGATGCAAACCATTGCCTACTAGAGACCCCATTTCTAACACTATGGTGTCAGCAAGACAACTTGCATCCTTGAGAGGCATCACCTGAGCAGATTCTGCTTTATCTCCTTTTCCTTGCTCAATCAGGTTTGGGGCATTGCTCCATCAAGGTGCATTTTTCTGTGATATCAAGCTATAGAGGCCCTTCCCACTCTTTATCTCTCTGCTCCACAAAAATCATCAAACAATTCATGAAGGGGTTGTTCAGAGTTTACTTTCCGGTACGAGCTCCTCCCACAGTATGCCATCTCAATGTAGTCCTTTCTCAGCTAATAAAACCTTAATTTGAACCCATTCACATAATGGATCTCAAATTTATCACATGGCAGGTAGCTTTGCTGTTGGCGCTCACTTCAGCTAGAAGAGTAAGCAATATACAGGCTATCGCAATGCAGGAGCCCTTCTTACATTTCACTGAGGCCTATGTTCTCCTCAGTACCAATAACAAAACAGGGTATGGCTCGAAGCTGAGCCCACTTAAATTCACAAACAAAAACAATGCCAATACTGATTCCTTATTCAAAAAACCAAATCTGACAAAAATGCGTAGACAACTGTTCAATGCATTTGATGCAATTTAATAGCTATTTTATTTATCAAAATATTTTTCAAATTATTCAGAATTCAAGAACAATTAAGACAAAATATACAAACAATGTAAATGGACACAAGAAAAAATGCACAGTATTTCACTCACTTCCTAACATTCAAGCTACTTCGGTTGTTTCACAAACACACCGGAGACATTCAAACAACACATTACTAATACACACACGGATTGAATCCACCAATTTGGAAGAAAAAAGGGGGGGGGAATGGAATGGGTCTGCCAAAAATTAAAATTTAAACCAACGATTATTTTTGAATACACCTTAACCACAATCATATGCAAATTTAAGTTTGTAAATTGGTACGGTGTAAAGTTGCCAAAAAATTTACATCAAATAATTGACAATAAGAGCAACTAAGCAGACCCAAAGGTCTACGCGTTTCGAATCCCTTCCAATAATGGGATTCTCCTCAAGACCGACCTCGCAAACTCCAGTATATAAAACTTCTTTCAATCCATACAATATGATAGTCACATCAACTCATCAATCGTGTCCCCGCAGTGTCCTATGCGGGCTGGGATTGTAATCTCAGATACTGCGCTTCCCCCAGTGCAAAATCCTAGAGCTAAGGGTGGTCTTGCAACATTTGTCTCTATGAAGCTTCCATTGGTCAACTTCTCACTGAAATGGTCTTTCCTGAATAGTTTGGTTACTTTAGTATCCTCTCCAGAGGAAGTGACATTTTGTTGATACATTTTTACAACAGTGAGTTTGATGACCATATGAGTAATATTGTTGCCGAGCTGGTGGATTTGTTGGGAAAACTTCCAACTGACCGTAAAAAAAAACTAAGATAATATGGGCTGGAGATTTAAATTTCTCCCTGTGTCAGGCTGATGATAGCCATTTATATGGTCTTATGGAGGGTGTGCCAAACAGGGCTCTTTTAAACACAAAACATTGGGGGATGCTATGAATTCCCTATTAGACAGATAGGATTTGTTTTTTGCCCATGATATCTTTGAAGGTGTAAGCCAGTCGTCCCTATAGTCCGCTCCTACTTTTCTTGGCAATAAACAAGGAAGTATTGTTGATTTTATTTTAATTGTGGCAGAAGCAGCTACTTCCATTTTAGAGTTTTAAATCGTACCAAAATATATGAGCGACCATAACCCACTAGTTGGTAAACTGAAAAGCCATTTGGTAAGAAAGGGCACGAGGACTAGTGGTAAACTAGTAGATTCTAAGAATCAAGGTATGCGTATTCTGTGGGACAAAATTGAACCTACTATTTTTAACCCAAAAATAATAATAGGTAATATGAAATCTTTGATGAACTACTTAGAGGATCACCCACCCCACTTAAAGATATTGAGGAAATATGAGCTCTTGTGTGATACTATTTTAACTGGCCTAACATTGCACACCGCCCAAAGTTGGAATGATTCATACACCGTTGGTTCAATAAAGCCTGCTCTGCCGCCCATTATATAATAAAAATGCTTTAAAGTGCAGCCCACGATCCCAACTTGTTATTAGAGAGGCTAAGTTACAATATAAGTCAGTGCTAGAGGAGAGTAAAAATAAGAGAGGAGATAGAGCTTTGGTGAACTTTAAAACAGGCAGCGATCTTAAAAGACTCTAACAAATTTTGGGAAGTGATCACCTATCCTTTTTTTTCCGACCACGTAGGTCCAAAAACAATCTCCCTGCTCTCTGATGTAGATTGGGTGATACATTTTAGAAACTTCTTTCCGGGGTCTAAAAATGGTACATTCTAGAGGCAGAATTTTTTTGGTTCTCTGGGTACTATTACAATTGCTCAGGAGCGTACCTCATCCATACTTTTAAATGAAGTAGTCACAGCCATCAATCAATCCCCAGGGAAAGCCCCTGCCACTGACAGGGTACGGGGTACCAGTAGATTTACTTAAATCAATAACTTCTATCTGGGCCCCTAGTGATTACTAATGTACTTAGGGCAGCAATCTTTAATGCAATCCCCAAATCTTGGAGATTGGCCATTTTGGTCTCTATTATTAGGAAGGGGGACAAATTGTCACTAGCATGTTACAGGCCCATCTCTTTAATTGATCCAATAGTAAAAGTATTGGGGAGGGATTTATTGTCCAGATTAGAGACATGGGCGGAGGAAAATCAGGTGTTATCAGATGTGCAATTTGGGTTTAGGCCGGGAATCAGCATGGTTGAGCAGGTGCTAAATCTAAATTTGATAATTAGCAAATATGTGACGGTTAAAAAGGGGGTGTAACATATGGGTCTTGCGCCTTTGACCTAGTTAACTGAGAAACATTATGGGAAATAATGCAGGCCATGGGCGTGGATTCTGGTCTCCTTAATATAATAAGGCGAATCCATCAGAACCTGACAGTTCGCATTTGTTATGGCACCCAATGAGAAACATCAACTTACATAGATTATCCGAGGGGAGTCAGATAGGGCTGTATCTTGGCCCCCTTTCTCTTTCTATCATATATAAATGGTATTTCCCAATACCTGATCGATCGAAGCAATGTGTCAAAAATGGGCTCTCATACTATCTCAATCCTTTTGAAGGCAGACAATGTAGTGTTGATGGCCCGTACGTCCAAAAGCCTTCAGAGTTTATTGGATGGTTTTGCAAGTTCATGGGGGGTGTAGATTTAAAAGTGTATTATTCAAAATCATGCATAATGATGTACGGCCCTGATGGTACAAAATCAAAGTGTTTTTCTTTGTGGTAATTATTTCGACAAGGTTAAGGATTTTAATTATTTAGGGCTAACGTTAAGGTTTTCCTGCCTCTGAAAATCACTTCTGTTGATAAAAGCCCAACAACTGAGCAAGATCATAGAAGGAATTTTTTGATTAGCTTACAAGTAAAACTGAAACCAAGTGCAGAGTTCATAACACAGTACAAATCCAAATTTATACGTAGAGAAAGTGGCAGTGGAATTACAGAAACAGCCAGCACCTCCAATTTGTTTGCACTAATGTCAATAAACAATCTTTTCTTTCTAGACGTGCTCTATATCCTAATACCATGCCACCAACAGTATCAACTCAATACGTTGCAGAAACCTCTGCACCCATTGACAAACTTTTTTAGCATAGACAGAGCACAGCACAAATGAGTTGAACAGCTGATAAATTCAAAACAGCAAAAATTATTTTTGATACAGAATTTTATTCATGTATTCTGTTCAGCATATAATCTTCATGTTGATTGTCCCACAAGTAAACTTTTCTAATTCAGCTACAGCCATCCAACACGTGTTTCGTCGCTGTGCGCGACTTTTTCAAGGCTGTTGGCAAAATCATACAGATGCATTACATTCAAAGAATGGAGAGAAATGCCCAAATCATGTCTTCAAATTAATGTGCTCATAAGTGCTACCAGAGATTTTACCGATATATATGTGCACAGAAACCTCTATCCTTCAGTATTCTAGACAAATTTAGAATATTAAGGAAGAGAGAATACTAATCACCACAGGGAAGATCCCTTGTGATACAAAGTGGAAAACATTTGAGCGTGCTCATAGAAGATTCATGCAATAGTACGTAAAGAGAGGGAAGAAAGGAAAAAAGGTAGGTAAGAGCAGAACGAGTCGGCTATGTAAAACCCAAGGAAAAGAACACCCATTTCTGTGATACTTTAAAAACAAGGGTATTCTCAAAAGGATAAGAAATACCTTATAGAGCTTTATAATCAAGAAATCTAAAGTCTTCTAAGTCAGAGTCACTCAGAACTCAAAGGCGATCTGGATATGGTAGTCCAGAGATTTGACAAATATTTTCTAAAGAGACAAAAATGTCTGAGAGTAAGATTATCCTAATTAAAATGCAGTATGAAGAAAAAAATGGCAGTATTAAGGATAAAAAAAGAGAAAAGCATTAACCAAACTATAGCTAAGGAATTATGTATAAACCTTGGTCGAATCAGAAAGCTAAATTGATTGATATATACTGCTGCACTTAAAAGATGTTATGTCAAACTTATAGGCATGTAATTTATCTATTCAAACCATAATATCCCCAGTATGGGAAATTGTTTGGTATATCATGGACAATCAACAGGATTAGTTCATTGGCACATCGGTGTAGCACAATCATAAGTTATAGGGAATTTGCACGCAATGCTCTAGCAATGCTGTGTTGTTAAAATATATGTGTATCATATATATTTTTCATTGTATTCAAAACCAAACTTACTTTTAGTGGTCATGAAGTGGATATTACAATCCAGTACCAGTAGTATGTTTAATATGTGCCACGATGACCACAGAAAGATGGAAAGTTCGTGTATATATGTGGTATTTGATAAACCACTATTTGGAAAAAGGAAGAAAAAAAGGAAGAAAGAAGATAAATTGGTAATATAAGATATTATAAGTTATAAGAAAATGGCCAGATTCTACATCATTTAATAAAAATAAGAGGCCTGAGATAGTCACTATTTAGTCAGGACCTAAAAATACAGGCTTCATAAACTTGTAGCACTGATAAATGTAAAAGTATTGTTGCTACGCTCACCTTTGTAAAGAAACATCTGTGTTCTACTGTGATAACTGTCGAACAGCCCGGTGGTAAGATGTAGAGAAGAGTCGATGTGATACTCCCCAGTGTTTTTTTTAGGAGTTCTCACTAAAACAAAAACAGGTATAGAACAACTCTTAAAGATGCAATCGCACATAGTAACTATTCTCAGGAAAGTGGAACAAAGTGCATCACATGCAGCATTATAACGCCAAGTGCTAAATCACACAGAAATACTTTTTCTGTAGTAAATATTAAGGTAAAATAAACAGATCCAGATTGTTTTGTCCCTGCCTGGCAATGCAAGCTCCCCATAGCCGTGCACTTCAATGAGAACCATGGAACGGCAGATCTATTACATCTAAAATTTCATGAAAACTTATGAAAATATAGACATTTATCAGGGATCAGCAAACTGCGAAAGCGGGTCAGAAAGGAGGACCAGTAATAATATCTAATATCTGGAAGGCCCAATACACCTTGATCATAAGGGACTTTAAGAAGAGACATTTTCTCACTTGGCTCCTGCACTCTGGAACCTTCTCCCCCTCTCAATCAAATCCTCTACATCCCTTCTTAAATTTAGGAAATCGCTAAAAACGCACCTCTTTCCCCCCCTCAGTTAGGTTTCCCGCACTCCGCACTTCCTCCTCACTCATCTGTCACCAGCGCCAGGAAGCTCCGGCGACAGCACGCTTTATAAATGGCACCTAACATAACATAACATAACATAGCTCGTCGTACTTTCTTGTAGCCCCAGATGAAGCTACTAATAATGCCTTATAGCCTACAAAAATAAGAATTATTTACCCTTAAGGGGATAGAGCGAAAAAGATAAAGATATTTAGGCAATATTTTCATTTTAACCAAATTTATTCGGCCAATAATACTAAGTGGGAGCTTATGCCATTTCTTGAATAATATAGCAGTTTCCTTTAATAGCGGTTCATAATTTAATGCCACAATTTCATCTATATTTGACGAAATTTTTACCCCCAGGTAAGTTGCTACTTCGCATATCCCTGTCACCGACAATGGTAATTGATGATTCAGGATAATTTGGGTTTTACTAGTGTTCAAGCGATAGCCGGACACTGAGCCATATTTCCCCGCTTCTACCAAGATGCCTGTCATAGTTTCAGGCACATTTGTAGAAAAAACAGCAATATCATCCGCATATACGGTTATGTCAAGAAGGTTTAAGCCGATTACAAAAGGTTTAATAAGAGCTTGGTTCTGAAGTGCAATTAGGAAGGGTTCCATACCTAAGGCAAATAATAAGGGTGATAAAGGACACCCCTGCCGCGTCCCTCGCCCAATCATGAAAGTAGAAGAGCATTTGCCCATATAACAGACCTTTCCCAGCGGCATATCATATAATGATTGAATCCATTTCAAGAATTGACCCTTTATGCCAAACGCTTGCAGCACTGGCCAGATAAAATCCCACCCCACTCGGTCAAATGCTTTCTCTGCATCTAATAGAATCATACCGAGCGGGGTGAGTTCAGTTCTTGCCAGGTCAAATGCAGAAATGGCCATATTAATATGTGCCGTGGTGTCTCTTTTTGGTATAAACCCATGTTGTTGGGGTGAAACCATATAAGACATTAATGGTGCAAGCCGGGTTGCCAATATTTTTGCATACATTTTTGCATCGCTATTGATAAGCGAAATTGGCCGATAGGAACCTCTCTCCTGCGATGGTTTACCCTTCTTTAAAAAAAAAAAAATTGAGTGAGGTTCCACGATTTTGGGGCCTGCTCTCCATTACCAATTGCTTGGATAACTCTAATAAGCAGTGGGATTAACTCTTCCATACAGTTTTATATAACTCTAAGGGGATACAATCCTCTCCTACAGCTTTGCCATTTGCTAGCGAGTTAATTGCTGTTTTAATCTCTATTGCTGTAATATCAGCCCCCAGCTGATCAGATTGTTCAGCCTCCAAAGTTTTTACTTTATTTACTGTTATGTAGTTTCTGATATTATCTTCCTTAACTACAGCTTCTGGCGTATAAAGCTCTTGATAGTAAGATGCAAATTGTTGTAATATTAGTTTAGGATCCTGAAACATCTGATTATTATCCCCTTTAATTTCCTTAATAACATTTTGGGCACGATCTTCAGCCACTTTATAAGCTAAAACTTTGCCAATTTTTTCACCATTTTCGTATTGGTTAAGTTGATATTTTTTTAATTTAATAATACTTTTTTCCCTTAAGATATTTTTCATCGCTACCTTTAGTTCGATCAGTTTAAAATATAAAGCTTCTAAGTTTTCTACCCGGTTGATAAAGTTTCAGATAGTTGATGTTCAAGATAAAGTATTTCGGTAATCATTTGCTCGTTTTGGGATTGACATTCTTTATTTTGCCGCCATATATATTGCTGTGTAAATCCACGTATGCTGGCCTTACATGCATCCCACACTATTAAAGGTGGAGCTGAACAGATATTTATATCTATAAACTCCTTTATTTGATCTTTCAGTTGCTTAACAAAATTAATGTTTGTAAATAAATGTCTAGGAAAAGAAAAAGGACGGGGTGAGGGTCCCTCTGTAGATATCTTAAATGTCAAAATAATTGGATTATGATCCGAGGTTACTCTTGGACATATTGTGACAGTGCTAGTTTCCAAAATAGAGTCTGTAACCCAGATCATATCTATCCGTGCGCATAGTTTATGTGCGGCAGAATAGTATGTATAACCAGGTACCCGGGGGTGTAAGCATCGCCAAGCATCCTTAAGTAAATGAATTTTATCTAGATCTAGAATTGCCGCCCTAGTCTTCTTCATTCTCGGAAATGAGCCTTTTCTAGTTGTATCTAAATTATAATTCATAATACAATTAAAATCCCCAAGTACAATATATTCCCCATCCCATGACAGTAATTCCAGATTCACTTGATCAATGAAATTTGGTTCATCCTGATTTGATGCATACACCCCGCAAATAGTAAATTTGTGACCTTCCCGTGTTATCTGTACTATTGCCCACCTACCAGCCCAATCAGTTAATGTCTTGTTTATTTCTGCTTTAAAATGTCTATGTTTTAATATTTCCACCCCCGGATAGAAGAATTAAATTCCGTACAAACCATAGTGTCATATCCAAGTTGTTTTAGTAGTTTTCTATCTTTATAGGCTATGTGAGTTTCAGTAATGACCACGATCTGCGGATTGTACATCCTAAGCTCTTCATATACAAGGTTTCTTTTATTCCTATTATTTAGGCCTGCCACATTCCATACTAAACATTTTATTAAATGCATTGCAAAAAATATAAATCCCTATTCTTAAAGCATTAAAAAAAATCATATCCATCTTGTTGTATCTCCAAATAATATAGTTTTTTAGCCCCATGATGCAATTTTTTTCCCCAGAATAGACCACCCCCCACCCTACCCTTGCCAGGCATCAGCCTGTCCCACCACACCCCTACTTACAGGTCCCCCCATTTGAACAGCTGCCGTTCTATTTGGCAGCTTTAGGGCGGAGTTAATCGCCTCGAGGTTTTGGGCGTTCAAATATTAATACAAATTATTGAAGACCATGTCTAATTTTTATGTCATTTTTCTCTTTCTTTACATTTCTGTCTTATCTTTTATATCAATTGAGACCTTATATAAACACTCCTACTCTGTCTATTGATCTCATACAGCTTCCTACATCTTTGTTATAGCATAATCAACAAAAGCGAAGAGGATTAAGAAGAAAAAAAAAAGGAGTTATTCAGTAATAGCTTTCTTTTCCAATTTCCATTCGGCCAATGCTCTTTCCACTTCGTTTTCTTCCAGAAATTAATATGTTCGGCCATTTATAAGCACTTTCAGTTTAGCTGATTCTTGCAGATAAGCTTGGCCCCCTAACTCCTTTATTGGATCTATATATTGCTTCAGTTTCCATCGTCGTTCCATGGAAAGTTTACTTAAATCAGATCTTACAAAAAAAGTAGTTGAATCAATAGTAACAGGAGTATTTGGTCTTGCTTTTAGTGAAATAGCCTGGCGAAGCAAAAAATTACCAATGTATATCAAAATTGGGCGAGGATATTTGCTGCTCTTATTTCTTTGAAAGAGAGGAAGTCGATGGGCACGTTGTATCTGTGAGTCCCAGTCCCAATCAGATAGTTCAGGAAATGCTTTCTGAAGCAGATGAACAATAAATGCCCTAGCATCAGCTCCCTCAGCCCCTTCCGCAATTCCAAATAAGCGTAGATTCTGTCGTTGTTGCCTATTTTCCAAATCTTCAAGCTTAACTTGCATTTGGCACATTTGAGATTCATATTTATTTATAGTTATCTCGGAGCGGGCTGATTTTTCCTCCGTTAACACAACTCTTTGCTGAAGCTCTTCCATCTCTTGGGAAATAGCACCAAGTTTGCATGACATTTCCTGCAGGAAAGACTGGGTCTTATTACTATCTTCCCTCATCTGTTGGTAATGAAATTGAGCCTCTTGTTTTTGCTCATTTAATAACTGTAGAATCATCTGAAATGAAGAGGATACCTCCCCTTGAAGTGTCCAGTCTGTTGAAGAAGCATTATTATGAAAAGTGCTGGCTGAGCTTTGATCATTAAAGCTCTGTGATTCGGTAGCTTCAGTAATTACTGATTCATTTAATAATCCTGTGCTTGATGTTGTCTCAGATATCACTGCTGTTGAGGCAGCTATTGTGATTGGTGCTATAAGATTCACTGCAGTCTCTGTATTAAGAATGGAAGAAAGTATATCAGAGACTGTTGCCGGAGCAGTTGATGTATATTTTAAGTTTAGTTGAGAGTCCAGTTTAGGAGGAGGTGAGATTTCCCGTGATGAATTCAGCTCGACAATCCCTTCCGAAGCAGAAATAGAAATACAAGAGGGTGGAGTTGATATGGTTTGTGATATCTGAGCTGGAGTACCACCATCGATTGTCTCTTTTACTGGATTTTTATTAGTAATCAGATCCGTGGCGCTGGTAGAGTCATTAACATCTGCTGAAATAGTGCTTGACTCAACTGGGCTATTTCCAGATAGCCGTAATGCCATTGATTTCACTCCACCCCTAGATTGTACCCATTGTCTAATCGGGCTATTTTCCGCAATCGATTTCATAGTGGTAGTTTTAGATTTGTTTAATACCTTTTTAGTTTTGTTCTTAATTTTACCTCTTCCTTTTTTAATGCTGTTTACTTTATCTTTAATAGAGGGTGAGGATTTGTTATTACCCATATCAGAGATGTCATAGTATTCCTCATCAGTTTATACTCCATCCGTATGCTCCAAATGTTCCATGTGCTCCACCCCTGTACTCTCCTTACACCCCACTGAATCGTGACTTACAGCCTGATTCATCAACAACCCGTTTTGCGAGTCTATAATAGCGATTCATAAGGAATCGCTATTACAGGCTCGCAAAACGGGATTCATGTAGGAATCGCAAAAAATTATGCGATTCCTACATATTCCTAATTTGCGATTAGCAAATTGCTAATCGCAAATAAGGAATAACTCCCCATTCATTCCTATGGGCCAAAAGGCCCATAGGAATGAATGGGGAGTATTCCTTATTTGGGTGGTAATTTCTGTTATAATTAATGCAGGAGTGGGAATGTTTCTGTGAACATGTATATTGGTAAAATCTCTGGTAGCACTTATGAGCACATTTATTTGAAGAAATGATTTGGGCATATCTCTCCATTCTGTGAATGTAATACATCTGTATGATTTTGCCAACAGCCTTGAAAAAGTCGCGCACAGCGACGAAACACGTGTCGGCTGGCTGTAGCTGAATTAGAAAAGTTTACTTGTGGGACAATCAACATGAAGATTATATGCTGAACAGAATACATGAATAAAATTCTGTATCAAAAATAATTTTTGGTATTTTGAATTTATTAGCTGTTAAACTCATTTGTGCTGTGCTCTGTCTCTGCTAAACAAATCCAAATGTAATTCAAGCACCAAGTATGGCGCAGGAGTGTGGGGTTTATGTTGAACTGATGAGCTTCAACGTATTGAGACTAACTTTATCCGTAGGCTGCTAGTTGTGCCATAATATTCAGCAAATCTCATATGCCTTGAAGAAATATACCTGCCGTTCTTGGAGGCCATGATTGGAGTGGCTCTGCTCCTCTGGTGGAACAAATGTTGGTTGACACCTGACTCAGACCTGGTTAGGCCATGTATTCTTGATTATTTAGAATTAGACAACTCTGGAAAATTACCATGGCTTGCCTATATTAAAACTATGTTTCACTTGTTAGGCCTTGAAGAAATGTTTTCTGATCCCCAAAAACTTGGTGTCGATGTGAAGATGATAGTTAAACTACGTCTTCGAGAGGCCAGGATGGCTGGGAGATTAGCACATACAATGAAAATGTAGACCGTAGTAGTTTATGTACAATTGGCAACTGCACGCAGGATCGAACCCTACATATTATAGTTTGAGGACCCGACCTATTGCTCTCTTCTTACTGATTTCAGGTTGAGCTTAATCCATTTTAAAGAGGGAACAACTGATAAAACATATTCCCCAACTCCCCCCCACCCAACTGCCCATGGGTCCACCACTCGGGAGCGGAGTTGTGGAGCCCTCCATTTTGCAGCATCACATTTGGCGTAACAGGAATTATGATCACCATGCAGCTGTTGAAAGTCTCAGTTGACAGTATTGGCAATGACCCAGTACATCAGCCAATTATAGGGCTCCTGGAAAGATCAGTGTTGGTCTCCAAAAAACCCAAGGGCGAAGGAGCCAGGGCCCGGAATTCAGTACGATTGGCCCTTCCAAAGAAGGCGACAGTGAAATCCCTCTCTTGGCATTATGCCCTCTCCATGAGCGCGCTCGGTGCCTTCTTGGCTTAGGTGGTATGTCCACCCTGGTCAGTTCAGCTGTTTACAGAGAAGTAGGCGGGGATTTTTGCACGGCTTGCAGTGGCTGCTCCTCAGTAAGCCAAGTCCAGGCCGCTTTGAGGGTGTCAAAGAAGAAAGATTTGCTGTCAAAGATCACTCTGAGACAAGTCGAGAAGAGCAGTCGGTATGACAAATTCAAGACTTGCAGCTACTGCTTGACCGCCGCATATGATCGGTGTCAAGATTGTACCTCCCTAGTGTAATCTTGAAACACCAGGGTCTTGTGACCTTGGCAGGAGAGGTTCAGGCAGGTACGAGATACCTGTAGAACAGTGTTCCAGTCCCTAAAGTTGAGAATTTGGGCTATCATTGGCCTGTGGGGGGCTATGGGGTCAAGGCACAATGTGCCCACTCTATCGGGGACAAGCTTTCCGAAGACATCCATGATCTGATCCAGTCTTCCAAAAATGCGATTGCTTGAAGTGGTTCCACTCCCTCCAGGATGCGAATAAAGCGCAGGTTAATACGGCAAATCGATTTTCGGCATCTTCCGCCCGGCAATGGAGTTCAGCTGTGTATATGAGCAGACGGGATACCTGCACTTTCAGGGTGGTGACGTCTTCCTCCACGATGAATATGCGGGACTCCACTTCAGTAATCCGCGATGTCACATTCCAGAGATCTTTTTGTATAAGTGCTATGTCTACCAGCACGTCCCTGATTTTGGTTTCTACTGAAGCCTGAGAGGCATTTATAGCCTGAAGAATGGTGGCAAGGTCACCCGTGGATGGTGTGGGCTTGCTTGACGAGGTGCTTGAGGCATTACCTTGGTTTGTAGCGTATTGCTCTATGCACATCTGAGATCCTACCGGGTGTGTCGGTTTGTCCTTGCCCATGGTGTCTTTGAAGGAAGAGGGTAGTAGATGGAAGCTTGGTGCTGGCACTCGGCTCGCAGCGGGACCTATTCATGGGTAGAAGATGGCCTGCAACTCCAGGCGATCAGGTGGGTCGGCAGCCCAGAGGCGAAGCCGTGTGCAGCCACAGTCTGCCAAGATTGGCCCCAGGCCCGCCAGCCACCCAACAGCGGGGACACCACTCACTGCCATTTCAAGTGGCATGCATTCTATAGCGTCCAAGGAGCTGCCCGTTCCCAAAGACAGAACAAAGGAGCAAGCTTGTTCTTCAATTTCCTTTCAAGTCATTCTTCAAGGGCCTGAGGACCGGAGGACCAGGGGTATGGTGGACGGCTGCAGACACAAGGAGTGGGAGGCAGTGCAATGCTGCTACTGCCAGCAGGAGGGACCAGGGCAGGGTAATCTGTCAGGTCCAGAGAGGGGGACTAGGCTAGAGGGTGACAGGCCTGTCATGGCCCACTATACGTAGGCTATCCACTCTTTTCTGCACTACACCTTGTCCAGGACCCCAGCAGTTACAGTCCTGAATACGCTGGAGGGCTGTCATGCACAGTGTACTGCCCTCTGGCTACAGCAGTAGAGGACCCCCCCACCACCTCCACGTACGCCGATCTCTCACCGGTCTTCACAGGGGCCCACCTGGCCCAGCAGGATTGCCTTGAAGCAGCAGCTGCTAACCACTTTACCGTTGGCACCAGAGGTGGCAGGGTCACCTAGCCCACCACAATGAGAAAGGAGTCTGCAGGGCCCATTTTGCCCGGTCGACCGAGTCAGGGATGCAGATGGCTCAAGCTGCAATGCTGCATCAAGGGGCTCTCATCACTGCCACAGTCCCAGACTCTCGGCAACAGTGGCACCACAAATCCAGGTCGGGAGCACTGAGCCAATCCTTATTCACTCATGCCCGCGCCGCTGGCAGACACGAACAGGCACTCACAGCTACTTCTCGCCCTGCCAAGCCACCAAGGCCGTTACCAAGTCTGTGCACACCCACCCCCCTCAGTGGGGGAGCCACTAGGTTGCCTCCAGTTCCCATCTTCGCAGCAGGCACTGCCACTGAAGCTTTCAACGAATTCTCCCGTTCGGGGGAGGGGGGGGGGGGGTGCAGAAGGTAAACCAACAGTCACTTGTCCGTCTGTCCATACCACCTCATCGCCCAAGTCCTCTGGGTGAGGCGAAGCCCGGTCAGGGCTCCGCCATCTTGTCTGCTGCAGCGCATCGGACCTTTCTGCTGCTTGGTGCGCACACCACCATCCTAAGACCGCTTTGTCTTGGCCCGCTGGTCAGGAGCATCAGGGAAGCTGAGGGGAAGCTGCTTGAAGATTTCTTAGAGCCCCTTACCGGTGTGGCTGTGATCGGATGATGGAGAGGTCCCAAGCACTCTTAGAATGCGACCCCATCTTGACGCTCTTGGCCACGTCCCTCACGTGTTCATTTTTTAATTGAACAATGCGGTCCCCTTCAATGGCTTTCTAATTTATTGCCCCTTTGGGCCAGAGAAAATTCATCCATACCTTAATCGAGTTCACTGAATCCTGCATGGATCTCCCTAACTTCACAATCCTTGGGTATTTTAATTTTCACTTAGAGATCTCAGATAGTAAAGACACACAACATCTAGTTAACAGCCTGCTTAGCTTTGAACTTACTAAAATATTTTATGTAGCAACCCATTTGGCAAAGCGCACACCCTTTTTACCAATATTAGTGTGCTACATTTTGAGACAATCCTGCCCCTCACATGGACTGATCCCAAAGCATTGTTTCTCTTGCCCAAGGTCCCTACCAATATCACCCAGAGCCCTACTGTACCTACCTTGATTCAATTGCGCTCCTGGATAAAAAAAATGGACAATACTAAACGAAAGAATACTCTATTGAAGTCCCAACCCACCCTTAAAATGACTTTGGTGCAGCCACTGCTACTTACACAAACTGAATTGACTCAGCGGTTTATCAGCTGGCCCCTGTAAAGATGATCAAAAGCCATAGAAAGACACCCTCTGCCCCACGGTACTTGAAAGAACTAAAAGCATTGAAACAAAAATACAGACGTTATGAACAAATATAGAGAACAAACTATTGCCCGGGGGGAAAACATAAATACAAACTATTAATCTGCAAGTATAAATCCATGATCATGACAGGAAAACCCAGGTACTTTATGGATGAAATTCATTCCGCTAAAAACTCTTCAAAAGAGTTATTCAAAACATTGAAAACTCTGTCCAATTGCAATACTAATAATACCATGGGACCTGACTGATCCTTGTGCAGTAAAGAAGCTGACTTTTTTCAACCAAAGGTTCATGTAATCTTCAATGAATTCACCTCAAATCTGAATGGCAAGTCCACTTAGTCAAGAAATGACATGTCTCTGCAGATCCATGTCTCCTTGTGTTCTCTACTGCTTCTCTGGGATGGTAGAAGTTCATCTATTGGATTTACTAAACAAGACTTTGATCTTAGGGCACTTTCCTGTAGCCTGGAAGAGGGCAGAGGTTCTTCCCCTACACAAGAAGCCTTCCCTTGACCTCCCCCAAGACATGAAAAACGATTGACCTACCTATTTCTTCCTTTGCCGGCCAAGCTTCTTTAGAAGGCCATGAATGTGGAACTCATGGCTTTCCTTGACAAACATTGTCTCCGGGATAGCTCTCAGTTCCTATTTTGACCCAATCACTGTACCAAGTCAGCCCTTGCAGCTGCTACAGAAGAAATCATGTCCATAGTTGACAAGGGTGGTAATGCGGCTCTAATTCTTCTAGACCTATCGGCTGCACTCAATACCATCTACCACTCGCTGTTAATTGATCGGCCAGAATCCATCAGCATAAGGGATTCTGCCCTCTCCCTTTTAAGCTCTTTCTAGCAGATACAGAGCAAGTGGTACATTTTGGTGATTTTTGTGTCAGCCTTTTTCCCCTACATGTAGGACCCCTTATGGATCATCATTTAGCCTCACTCTCGTCAATATTTATGTCACTTCTTTGGTGAACCAGATTCAATCATGTAATTTCCTATGCCGATGACACGCTGATTGTAACCTCAGTCTCGTGAGTCGTCGAAGCGGTGGCCAAACAGTTCAACAAATGTATGGCTCAAATTGTCATCTAGATGAAGGATAATTGCCTCAAATTAAGCTCAGATAAGACTGAGGTACTCTTATTTGGGATGGACACATCCTTTTGGACTGTTTCCTGGTGGCCACAAAATCTGGGCCCACTCCCCTCTCCAGTAGTTAAAGATAAAAATCTAGGTGTCCTCTGATGGAAAATTATCTTTTTTAATCAAATAAATCAGGTCACCTCTTCTTGTTTTTTCCTGCTAAGAGTCCTGAAGAAGATCTTTTCCTTCATTCCTCCAAAGCTAAAAAAAAATGGTTATCATTGCCTTGGTCATCTCTGGAATTGACTATTGCAAAGCTCTGTATGTAGGTATCAAAAAACGTTTGCTAAGCAAGCTCCAAACTCTCCAGAACACCGCTGCCTGGCTACTTATGAAATTCCCTAAATTTATCTTGGTTTCTCAAACCTTCACTGGCTTCCAGTTCAGTAGCAGGTCAATTTTAGGGCTTTGTGCATGGCACACAAGGCTCTTCACAATGCTGACCCTGAATGCTCCAGAAAGACCTTCTATGGGTATACTCCCAAGCGCACGCTTCAATCTACCGGAGCCAAAGTGGTGGACATCCCCAGATTCAGCAACACCCGCTGGGGCAAAAGAAGTTTTTCCTTTGCCACTTGCAAACTGTTGAACTCTTGACCCATTCAACATAGAGCACACTCATATTTTCAACAATTTAGGAAACAGCTAAAAACCTGGCGTTCTGCACACTTTTTATTGCACTAGGTCTTCCTTCTGGGCTTGCTGTCTGACGCTGGTGCCAAGACGCCTTTGGGAATTCGAGCACTCTATAAGTCTTTTACTTACTTACTTTCTTTCTATAACCTTTGTTTTTCAATTTTATCAAACATGTGGCAGGAGTACAATTATGAAAAGAATAACTAGAACAAATGTCCTAGACCCAGTGTACACTGCTGTGCCCAAAGGCTTCCAATTTTCCAAGGTAATCGGTCATAAATCAAAGTTCAAAACACACATTTACGGATGGTGCTCCAAGCAAGCAATCTTTTTAATCCAATTATTTGTAGAAATCAAGAGTAGATAATAAATGTTGACATCACACATGTGACTAAAGGTACATAAGTGTATTTCTCTCAACATTGTGTATACACAATAGCCATACATAGAACCCAATGCATTTCGGGTGTAATACCCTTCGTCAGGGGTAACTGAACGAATACAAGAGAACAACCAATTTTACAATGAGAACAGACATTTTTCAATCTTTAGGAACAACCTCTGTCCAACATGCCAACATGTGTACGACAGGAAAAAAATATTGTAATCTGTCTGTTAAATCACACTTGATTCAGCATACGCCAAGAATCCTAAAAGAAGAGACAGACCAGTGTTACAAATGAATTTGTGAAAGACTACATTATCCAGTATGCACTGGTGTTAGAGTCATAAAACCACAATCCAATGTACTGAACGCAAAGTGATAAGAATACGTACTAAATATCCTACAAGCATCCTATTAACCCAAAATGCCCAAGAAACGTGATACCAATGGAGTGTGAATAAAAAAAGCATCTGTGATAGTTCAAACCTTATGAAATGTCTGTAAAAGCCACAAGGCTAGTCAAACTGGTACCGGAGAATGTCAATATATTCATGCTTTTAGTGATGCACAAGGTATCGGGTGTAGTAACTAAATGGATGAAAACAACAAAATAATGTAAGGCACTACAATTATGACAGAGTGATTTATATGTTTGGCATAAGTAATGAGAGCAAACATCAAAAGATAATGCAAAGCAATTCATACTTACGGTATACTATCGCATTTGTGATCACTGATTAGTAGCCTAATCACTCTCTGCTAACTCTCATTCTCAGATACACTCACATACTTACTTACTTACCACGGGACAACAAATAACAACTGTGCCTTTAGTCCTTATCAGGTCTTGCACTTAGCTGTACTTACTGCTAGGCTTCTGCAAGCCCATAATGGGCGAGTTACAAAGACTCCCCATTATTTCCCTCAAAATGCCTTGTTGTATCATTGACTCAGTCACTGGAGTAATCCCAGCAATAGTTTAAGGGGTCAGGTTATATTGCGGGATTCTCGGATATTCAGCATTTGGTTTCACTGCTATGCGAACAGGCTCAACTCCCTTTATGAGACCAATATCTTCCCCTGAAAAGTCAGAAACTTCAGACTTTGCTGTATTGCTCAGATCTGGTGGTAAATCATCATTCACCATCAAAGGATACAATCCAATGGTTGGCCTTTGACTCACCAGTTTCGATGCAACATCTTCATCGTGGGTTTGAAACTCTAATCCTTCTGGAGTACAATATATAGTGCAGTTTAATTTGCTCAAGAGATCACATCCTAATAAGCTCACTGGACTCAAACCACACACCAAAAACTGGTGATTCTCTTCAAAGCATCCTATTTTAACAAGCACTTCTTGTGTTACAGGGTTAGTCATTTGCTTATTTGAGACTCCTACAACTTGGAGTATTTTTCCCGAGATAGGTAGGTTTGAAACTCCCACTGTTCCAACAGTAGAACGGTTAGCACCTGTATAAAAATGATACAGAGTGACCATTTACTTCACCTTCTACAAATGGACCACTCCGGTCTACCTCCAAGACTGCTCCAAGAACGCAATCTTCCTCCCCTCCTCAAGCACCGTCATTGAGACTGGTCAGAGCCGTAGGCCCTCAAGCATCTCAAACCTAGGAAATTGCTGAAACACATTCTGGAAAGGATTATATTTCAAATTTGGGGCTTGATTTGAATTAAATTGAGGATCATTTGTATTTTGATGTGGCATTGGGGCTTGTGGAAACCTGCATCAGTAGAGCTTGAGGCACATTAATATTTTGCATTCTCGGTCTCTCTGCATTCTGTGACTGTACGGGGTTGTTACTCTGGAACTGTGTAAACCCTGAATTCCGAACTTGGTTTTACTTCACTACCCTGTTTGAATTACGATGACATTCCTGCTTCCAATGCCCTAGCTTATGAAATAGTGACAAGGATTAGATCTCTTCAAAGTCACCACATCACTCCCAGTACACAGATCAGTTGGAACACCACAACCTCTACCTTGTTGTGGGAACCTATTTCCACCTTGCATCATAGGAGTTCCCTGTTGATACACTCCTTGCATAGGACCAACATTCTAAGGTTGACTCTAACTTCCTCTTTGTGCTGCTTTTATCTGTGTCACCATCAATTTCTACTTCAATCACTTCTGCTTGATTTCCTATTCATTACCAATATTTTGCATATCTTAGAACAGATGTCTCCAACCAGTTGATTGTGAGTAACACCTTCAGAGTAGCTCACGGCCTAAAGTTAATTTTTTTTAAAGCACAGGGTCACATTTTTCTTTTCAAGTTAAGGAAAGGCTGTGTTTATTTTACATTATTATCTTCAGGATGCTGATAGCAGGGCCTAATAATGAGCAGTGCCAGAGTCAGATTTATGACCCAGTGCACAGAGGTGAAGAACTGAAGCACTGAGGTATTTAACTCTTAAATAAGTCCTTGTCAACTCAATATTGGGGTGTGAGAACAAAATTATGTTTCTGCATGCTTTTGAATAGTGGAAAATTAAAATGAAAAGTTATTGTAATAATTAAGTTGTCTTCATTTTAATTTGCTCCCATTTTAAAGTGTCACATTTAGATACAGTAGTCCTCCTGCTCCCAGTCCCAGACACTGTACCATATTTATAACTGAAAAATTCCATCCTCTTTTTGAAATGGGAGTAGTCTAAAGTGAAGAAAATATTTCTATGAAACATTACGTCTTAGGGGCCGATTCCGATACGGTGTGTAAAGGCTCCAACATACGGTCGGAGCCTTCACAGCTGCATCGTAATAGGCCATTCGGTTTCCTTTCTGACGCCTCGATACGATGGAGGCTGTCAGAGAGGAAACCGTTCGGTCATTCCGACTGGCGTCCGACAGGCTCAGAGAGCCCGTCTGCCAGTCATAATATGTCTCTTTCCTCCCTTGGGATTACAATGCACGCTTTCCGACATGGTTTCCATGTTGGTCTGTCTGACCGACATGGAAACCATGTCGAACAGTGTCTTGGGGGCCCCCAGCAGGACCCCTCGGTGCACGGCCTCTGGTTGTAGCCCAAGAGGGCCCTATGGTGCTCCCTGTTGTAAATGTAAATGTAAATTGATACTTGTATAGCGCACTACTCACCCGCAAGGGTCTCAAGGTGCTTGTACGAATACCGCTGTGGAACCCATCCTGGCTTTCCCTGTGAGGCGTCCACTCCTGGGCACCCCCAAGGGGGAGGCCAGGCATCCTTAGCGTTGTGGGGGCCATTGTGGAGATTAAGCAAGCTATTGCCCATAGTTGCAGAGTGGGACTCCATGATTGGAATAGGCACTGAGGCGAGAATTATCAGGTCCGTGGAATTTTGAGCCCAAGACCCGCCGAGGCGGGTAATTGAACCCTGGTCCCGGGCCAGTACCTTGAGGTGCTTGCCATGTGGGGCAGGGATGAACTGCACCTCCCATTTTACTATGGGAGCATGCATTACGGCCGGTTTACAGCCAGAATGCATGTTTCCATAGTAAAATATAGAAATGCGACCGAACAGTGTTCGGTTGCAGCCTAATGGGATGGCCCGGACCACCGATCGGGTGTCAGTTGGTCCCATAACCGATGCTGTGTTCTGCGGAAGTGATTCTGCCTGACATTGTAAATTGCTGTATTTTTCTGTTATAAATATGGCACATTGTCTACAGGCTACTGGGAGCAAGATGCCTGGTGCTTGTAAATGTGACATTTGGAAATGGGATTAAACTTAAATGAGTTTTCTGGAATCCATATAAACATAAAGTTACCTCTTCAGTTTAATTTCCTCTCCCATTTCAAAGTGTCGCCTTTACACACAGAAGGCATCTTGCTCCCAGTGGATGGTAGACACAGTGCCATATTTATAACTGAAAAATACATCCATTATTTCAAGTGGGAGAAATGTAAAGTGTAGGAAAATGTTCCAGATCATGAACATTTTTGCAGAACGATTTCTGCTTCTTAAATTTCTCCTTTAAAAAAATGGTTATATATTTGTATCATAAGTGTAACGGCACCGCATATGATGAAAGGTATTCCAGTGTCAAAAGTACATATGACATAGGCTCTTAGTCACCCATGCACATTTATCCCATTCATACGCACACATGATCATACATCCCTAAAGACCACACTCTCACTGACTCACATGGCAGTCCTGTCATAGTGCCCCTAGTCAAAGTATTTTGTTCAAACCATTGTATCTTGTTCTATGGACAGTAGGCTTAAAGTCAGTGGAGCTGGGCATGAGGGTGTCTGGTAACAATGCACGAGTGGCTTGGCCTTTAGTATCTCACAATGATTTTGACTGATCAGAAATAGCTCTCACTACAGAAATGGTTAGAGACCCCTGCCTTAGAATCTCATCAACAGACTAATTCTGTCAACAAATCAAATGCTACTGAATCATCAAGCTAATCTCTGGTCTCAATCCTGTCCCAAACCGAGACACAAAATTTCTCATGTCTTTAGTGTCAAGAGTCTCCATTCCACTGGGCTGTTGAAACCCCTGCAAAAATCTCTCATAACAGACATTCTCAGACTTTTTGGGTTTTTGAGTCGTTCTGTCAATCTTGACCGAAATAATCACCCCTGTTGAAACTTTTTCATCACGAACAGCGATGGGGCATGCGTTGCCAGGTTAATATAGGGTTCCTTCTCCGGCCATTCTATAGCCCCTCTTCATCCTGCCCACAAATCACTCTGTGCTACAATTTCAAAGAAAGTATTCAAATCCACTCATAAGACTTGTGAACTCTTCACAAATCTCTCAACCTGTATATACAATTCCACTGTTTTTTATCTTAATTTAGAGAAATTATTAATGAATGACACAAGATCAGATCACTTCTACTCCAAGGCTCATGGACACAACCTTCACCAGGCACGTCCCTCAATGGAAAATTGGAAGTGTTCTCTCCATCTATTAAGGAAGGAGGTAGCTCCCCCTTTGTTTTCTTTTGATCTTTCTTCTTTGCTTATCTGCCTTCCCACTTATGTATCTCACTCCATTTTCAAATGCAACTAATAAATTCCTTAATTTGTGTTTTCATTCCTGTTGTTCTCATACTTCAAATGTCAATCTCATCAAAACATACTGTAACTTTTCTGCAATGATTTTGTTCCCCTTAAATCAAAATTTTTTTTTCGGGCCAATTCAAACAATTTATTAGGAGCTTGTCCTGCACTTTTAGTGATGTCTTTACACATGAATACAAGTTCATTCTCTTGATAGGTATCTAATCGGGAAAGATCGAGGTTCCCTAATATCGTCTTATCCAGTTCTAACTTTAGTTTGATTTGATTTGAAAAGCGCTTGAATCACCCCCAAAGGGGTATCTCTGCGCTACTGAGGAAAAGCACAGGCAAGTAGTGTTAGTTACAGAAAAGCTCAGTTTTGAGTATCCTTCTAAAATTAAGATGATCTGTGCACTTCAGAAGGTGAGAGGGTAGGTGATTCCAATAGCGGGGAGCCAAATAGTAAAAGGTTTTGCCCTAGAATCAGATTTCCTAAAACGGGGAGTAGTAAGGATTTCTTCCCAGATCGTAAGAGATCTGCTTGGATGGTATGGGATACGTTTTTCTGTTAAATAACTGGGTCCTCTGCCATTCAGTGCTTTATGTACTTTACAGCAGATCTTGAACTTGATTCTCCTGCATATAGGGAGCCAGTGTAGTGAGTACAAGAGGGGGCCACATCCACTGCATTTTTCCTCACTGGGGTTTGAATTATTTCTCTGCCTGATCCTGAATCTTCATTTTCTCTTGGGGACCCATTGAAAAGTCTAATCAAATCATCTAGTTCTTGGGAATAAATACCATTCTGTACTACCGAGATATTGGACGCTATCCCTTCTTTGGGACTCCTGTTGATGAAACTATGAGGTGAATTCCAAAAAGACATATCAAGATTCTGCTATCTTTGATGGGACTTTCCTACAGGGGTAAATCCTGTCTGACTCATAGTTGATGCTGTGGGGACAACACAAGGGGTATTCACCTGAATCAGGACTAAAAGAGTTCCTCTCATTCCTAAAACCAAAGGATGATTAGCTAATATGTCTACTCCAGTAGGGACTGCCAAAATATGTGTCATGTTTCCTGCCAACTCGTAGTTTATACAAAGGAACCATTGGGCAAATAGTGACTGGAACAGCAATTGCATTGGGCACTTGGGAACAATCGAGGTAACAGGGACACTGATCCCTGAACTTTCTCTCATCCAATTCGGAGTCATATTTACTCCTGTATTGCTGGTGCAGTGGCTATTCCATGGTTTCCACCAGTAGCTGCACCATTCGTTCCTCCAGGTTGAACCACATTACATGGAAGTGGACGTGTTGAAAACAATACATCTAGGAAATCATCTATCACTACCACTGTCTTCATCTGGGTTTTCTGTCTTCTTCCTTATCTATCCTTCCTTTTCTCAGGTTCTTCGCTTGTCAATGCGGGATGTAGCCCAGTTCCTATATTATATCAGTTCTCTTACATCGCTGTTCTGCATCCCATCTAGCATCGCACATCTACCCACTGCCTTTCAGACTTTTCCCTGATATTTTTCTCTTTGCCTAAAATGAGCTGCATGTCGAGGAGGTGGCTTTCTTTCATGCGATACCCATCTCAAATTTTCAATTATTCTCAAATTAAAGGTGCCATAGTGAGGAAACATCAATGTATGTTCTTCTTCAGAGATCGTATGCCATTGATTCAGCCAAATACATGTGTGAAGACCTGACATGTCTTCAGGTGGTGCCTCTTCTCCTTCTAAACAGGTATTCTCACTTCTCCCCGAATTAGATTTTGTATAACCTTAAAGAATTAAATTTTCCAGCAATAATGCCAGCAATCACAAATAGAATTTTGCTTCAAACTAGGAAATAATTCTTCACCCACAATTCTCTTTCACAGCGTCAACAGTCTATAACAGCAAGGCACAAATTCCAATGGACCAATCTCAGCTCAGCACACTGTGACCTAACAACCATTTGCAGCATAGCATAAAAAATGCCAGTGGCTCAATCGCAACGTGGAACACTCCTCTCAGTGGTTCACACTCCTTTAAAATTTTCTTCGAGTGTTGCAATAGAAGCACAATAACAAACGCAAAGCAAATTAAACAACTTTTTCAGTTCCACTAAAGAATCAATAGTATTCAATCACCCAAGAATGGTCTGGAGTGACACTTTCCGGCCTACTCTGACTCACACTCGAGTGAAACCTCGACCAACGTGGAATTCCCCGGATTAGTGTAGCTTCGCCCCTGCGCAAAAGGATCAACCCCACCTTACTCTCACATGAAGATATTTGTCCCTGACCTCACTTGCGCAGCCATTAGCACCTTATGACTAGCACCACAAAACTTAGCAGACAATTACAACACAGTGTTTTCTACACTGATAACTTATGGTTTCAGGCTACATTGAGCCAGATAACTTCAACTTCTCTGCATTAAGCACTTTCTCATCCGCATAACTTAAAACATCAACACATTGCACTGCGCAATATTAGCAAAACACTGCACGCTAGACATAAGCAATTGCTATGCTGGACCCTACTAAAACTCTCTCCTCCAGTTACAACTTAATTCCAAATCGGTGGAATAGTGCTGCTCCTCCGAATCGGAACATGGGCTTTGGGATCAGGACTGGGCTTGGGCAAGTCTGGGACTCTCACATAGATACACTAACTCCCTCTGTCTCAATAACTGAACCATCAGACAAGCTACCATCTGAGAGTATGCAGGTGCGTGATTTAAAATCTCTCCTCTGATGGATCTTTTTGAGTTGAGTAAGAAAACAAGGGAGTTAACAATAATAAAACAATTCAATCTCTGTGAAGACCATTTGGCCACACAATAAGGACTAGGAATCGGTTTATTGCAAATTTATGGTCAAACCAATATATAGGAATATGAAAAGAATATTCTAAAGATACTGGATTACAGTAAATAAACTGAAATCTCCCCTTAAATCCTAACAGTGTGAACAGTAATTAAAACAACAGAGACTTCAACAACAGTTGTATCTCTTCCCACCCCTTAAGGAACCAATCGTCTCAAACCTCACATTGTACAATTGCCACATTACCAGACTTTCCCATTCTACAGAACTTGGAAAGTAACAGAAACCTTGAACATCCCTCCGTTCCTGATACACTATAAATAGGAGGCTTCTTCTGCTCATTAGGCCTCCACATTCTTGCCAAGATTTCTCTTCTCAGGCCTCACTATCCAGAAATTAAAACAGACAACAATACTCCTTGTCTCTAGCTAGTGAAACCTTGAAAACGCACCTGCAAAGGAAAAGAACAACCTGGCAGAGCAAAATATGTTTCAAAAGCAAGGCCTTTAGTCAGGCTAACCTAACTAAGCATTTAATCTGCACTTACATTTCTTAAGCAAATATAACTTGTAGTGCAAATAGAAACTGTGAGTAAAGAATACATCATTCGTGCTATGTTGAGCATTAGTGCACACGTTTATAAATCTCTAAATTCTACAGTGAATACATTTTAATAATGTGTTTAGATGTTTCGCACATGTTAATAATATTAAGGTACACAGCAGGTATATTGTCAGGTGCACGCGTATACTTCAGTGACGTATAAGGGTGGAGCCTAAATTACGCTGCTCAACCCCCTTTTGCAATACAAATCCTGTCCGGCTTGATTGGCTGGGCTAGTGCCGCAAGAAGAACTGTTCAAACCAGGGACAATGGAAGTCCTTTGCGATCCAGGGTCAAGGATCTGTGTCAACAAGGCATCACTGAACAGGGAAGACTTTCCCTTTTCTAACAATGCCTTTATACATTTTGTGCTGCCTGGGGATTCATCAAAGGACCCGGGCAGCACATAAACAAAACAACTAAATGGCAACCAAGTTTTCCCTTCACTGGGTAGGCTGATCGACCCTCCCAGGGAAGGAAAACCATAAATATATATATTATTGCCCCCAGGGGGTCAGCCATAGACGAGGGGTGGGGGGGGGGATGGGGCTCCTCTTCAAATAGTGAATCCCTGGGGTCTAATGGATCCATGGTCATGGCCTGCAGCGCATCCGCGATCTATTAGCAGGGATCAGTTTGAGAAAGGCATCAGTGGTAAGGGGCGATATCCAGTGATGCCTCCTCAAACACAGAGGGGCAGGCTGGCTAGAGAAAACCCCCTGGATGAGCCGGGCACTCTTCTTACGTGCTGCTGCTTACGCCATCCGGTGGTATCACTAGCGTCCGCACGAAATGGGTGCGCTAATCTTACTGAGGGAGAGGTTGGGACTGACGTGGGAGTGCTTTAGCGTCAGACCCCACAAAAGCTCAAATGCGGGAAAACCTCAGTTGGGAGCACTGGAACTTTCCCTGGGGAGACCCCAGGTTGGAGGCAGCGCAGAGGACATCAACACGTCATCCCCTGCTCTGGAGGGGTTAATTGATGAAGAGGTAAAAATCATCTTTGGTCAGGGTTACGTCAAGTGGTAGTATTGGGGTTAGGTTTATTGTTTCTATAGAATTCTGTTGTTTTGGTGGTGATGTCCATGCAGTCCATTATTTGGCTGGAAGATGTAGTGGCTTCTGCATACTGGTACCTTCATAGGGTATTATTCCAGTTTGCAAAGTTCTGCTGTTATCAGGCTACAACCAGCACAGTACAATTTTGAATTTAAAAGATGTGCTGACACTTCTCCTTATCTCAGTTTTCCCTGACTGCTGGAAAAACTGAGAGTAACCATCACGCTTGCATCGTCCTGCTCCACGGTCTCTCAATTGAAAAGTTCCAGATCATTTTATTTTTATTTTTTATTTTATTGTTTTGCAGCAAGGAAAAAACACATAACAAGCATGTCACTTTCAAGCAATATCCCCGCGCCCCCCACTTCCTTCATGGTCCAGTTCCCCACTGTCATAGTTCAGATGCTCAGCCATTGCAGTCCTCCAAGTCTTTTTTAGCACAATCTCTCGATACCAAACACCATTCCCCTTCATGGCAAGCAAATGTGTACATGTTCGTGTCTCCTTAGAGTCCTCCACCTAGGCCATGATAGTGTCTCCATTTACCCCACACTCTGCGGAACTCCTTCGGGCACCCTCTCGCTTTGTATGTGACCCTTTCGGCCGCCATGTAGATGCCCATACCCCTCCTCCACTCCCCTAGCTGTGGTATATCTGGCGCCCCCCATTTCCTAGCTATGTCCCTTTTGGCCACTACCAGGGCTAATACTAGTTCCAGATCATTTCCTGAACTTGTGTATAGGAATGTTTCAAGCTCCTTCTACTCCACTGGAGACCCTGCTACTGTATCCTTGCTAGCAGTAGTTACTGGCTCTGAACAAGTCCAGGAAACAACCGGAGGGTCGATTCAGGGGTGGGAATATCAGATTTCCCAACTAAAAATAAAGTGTGCTGCAGGGTGAATGGGTGAGATGCCCACATTTCAGGATGAACTGTTCCCTTGAGAAGCAGGGTCAGTACTGATTTGCATCAGTGGGCTTCTGGGACTAATTTAGAGTTTGGAGGACAGGTTCTCCATTAGAAAGGAGATGGAGTATCCTGTCTGACAAAACAAAGGTCTGCCTGCCTGATTCGCAGGTGGGTGGAGTGCAAGTTATATGTCCATGTAGTAAAAGTTGGTTTGTCGATGTAAAACTTTCTGTGATAGCTCAACGGGGTAGGGGCCGTTGGAGGTAAGCAATCCTACCATCCAGCTTATTTTGATTGGACGGCTGGATACCTTTTTTTTTTATTGTCTGTCACCTCCTGGTAATTCCTGGTGTAAGGGTCATTCTTTTTTTATTTTTCAAAAACAAACCCCTGCTTTGGGAGTTTATTTAAAAAAAATAAAAAAAACTGTAGAAAAGTTTGACAGCCAGCCTGTCATGTTTGACAGAGAATTCCTCCAAATGTTCCCTACAGTGATAGGAACCATCATGACAGCAGTTCATGCCAAAGTATAAAGATGTCCGTGGGGCTGGTAGAAGTCTCTGAATTTGACAGGCAGAGTAAAGGCATGGTGGGGGACGTAAAGTCTTCCGCCACTCTAGCTCCCCTTACTCTGACTGCCAAACCATAAATCAGGCCCTCTGTCTAGGGTGGCACAGTGGGTGAAAAACAATGATTTGCAACGCTACCCCGGGTGATTGGCACTGGTTAGACTACTTGCAAGAATTCGAATCATCACCTTTTGGGTGTTTGATTGCCAATAGTATGCCTGTAAACATGAGACTTGTACAGCTAACAAAGCCTACTACTTCCAATGTTTGTAAATTCTAAAAAGTAGTACATTTGCATCTATTCAAAGAGTACTTCTGTGGGTGCAGATTTCCTACTTTCTTCTGTAAATCAGTCACTATATATATATATAGTTAAGTGCCTGATCCAAAAAAAGAACAAGTTAAAACCTCTTAGTGAAATCATATACGAGAAAAGCCAACACAGACACAGCAGACACACTCATGCCCCCAGACCCAAGAACCAAGTCAAGAATGCATTTATTTGAGGAGGTGCCACACCCCCTGTAGCTACCCCCTTGGCACCGACACATTTCCCCACTTACGATGTTGCTTCCTCCTTGTACTTCTGAATCTACAGCCGTGGCCCGGGTGGGTAAGAGCAGTGGGGTGGGGTCGGTGGGGGAGGGTTTCGACAGACAACCTCCAGGGAAAACTAACTAAATAATGAATTTTCACTCTAGGTCGTCTGTCCAAATCCCCCTACACCCAGCCCCACCGCCCTACAATTGTTGCAAATCTACCTCAGTATTCGGCTGAGGACATATCAAGCGTTTGGGACCAAGAGACCAAAAACATGCAGTTATTTCATTCACATGAACTTCCTGTCTTCATTACAATTGGGGTTAAACTAGAGGATGGTGGGGATTCCAGTGCGCTGTGAGGGCCACAAGGTTGTTTCTGCTGCATTTTAAGTTGAGTTTTTCAGTCTCTGAGGTGAGATAGTATGGACTGCGACAAGGATGCACGATGTAGAAGCAGGGACGCAATAGATTAATGTTCTGCTCTTGTCCTTTCAGCCAGTCTAATGCAAAGGGGTGGAAATAGCTCTATTTGCTTAAACTCCAAACTGTTACTTTCCAGATTTAAGTTGGCGCGTTCATGAAGATGTTGCCAGTAAGAACATGGGGCACATTAAGTGATTTTGGTGAGCTGGCAAATGAGCCGCCATGTTAATGCAAGAATCATGATACACATTTGAGAATTTTAAAATTGATGGCGCCACTGAAGGGTAGAAAGACACACACTGAGTCTGTTACTTGAAAATGCAGAGAAACTCAAGTGCCGTTTTCTTGCATAGTTTACACTGAAAAGTGAATTTTGGCACAGGGACTGGAGGTAATATGCCTAGAATTAGGTATTATTTCCAAATTCTGAAGTTGGAATTCACTTCCAGGATTGTAGTTCTGAAGTCTACAACATAGCCACTTGACTGCATCATCACCAAAGAAATCACTAAAAGTAGTACAAAGCCTTTAATATTTAAGGCACCGGTCGGGAACAGTTTCGAAATAAGATACTTACCAAGGCCCGATCCCATATAGGTTTGGTCACTGGCAAATGCTTCCCTTTTGATATTCAAATTATATAAAATAGTAGAATTCAATTTCAGTATCTCAGATTTTCAATATTTCAACCATGTAGTTTCTCCCCATAGGTAAAATAACCATTTTTAAATGTGGCACTTGCTACTTCAGTGTATCATTAAATAGGAATTAGATTTCAGCAGTAAATGCTCCTGACAGGGGCACTTCTTTCATAGGTGAACATTTAGTTTGTTTGGTGTTTTACTTGGGGTTCCTTGTTTGCTAATGATAAGTCAAAGTGCATACGAAGGCTGTTACCTCCAGCCCTTAGCTTGTTTTCTACAGCATTCTTGGCAGATAACTTCATGATCACCAAAGTAGCTGCCATTACTCAGAGAAGTGCAATCTTAAGAATAAAAAGCTAACACATCATTTTCATAAATTGTATGAATCATGCACTTTGACTGCTGAGGGACCACCGCTGCATCCCCAGGTGCGAGGGGCGCACACAGTTGTCCCTTGACACGCAGGAGCTGAGCTGCTTACCTCTAAGCAAAGAGAGTCGTTCAGTATTTTTATTATCATTTTCTGGTAGGTGGGGACAGGATTATCAAGGTGAGTGACTGACACTTTGCTGATCCTGGTCTGTGCCCATTGGCCCGTAAGCGTGAAATATTACGCGGGCCAGAGCCGGTGGTGTAACGCCAAATCAAGGGCCCTCCAACTCCTCCAAGTCCCAAAGTCTCCCATCAGTCAGAGATATTCATTGACCATTGGCTAAATCGGGCCCCCTTGCTGAGTTTGGGGGTCACAGAAGGTGCGCTCCGCACTGCAGGACGTGCGTTACGCCCCTGGCCACAGCTCCATGGACCCATTTACAATGTTTCTCTTGACAAGGTCACGCACTTGTAAGCTGCTTAATGGATAAGTAGCTATCCTGACTGGTACAGGCAGCTCCAGCGCGGAGCCAGGTACCACATGTACAGCGCTGGTGTCGCTGGTGGATTACACATCAGTAACTGGAGACTGTCAACGCACGACTCATTCTAACAACCTGGCATTAGAAGATCAGCATAGGAGTCTGAAGGACAATCACTGCTGAAGAGCTCTTGTCTTGCGATTTGTCGCGTGCTGCTGGTCTCTCTGTGCCGCCACCAGTGGTCTCTCTGTGCCGCCACCAGCGGAATGGCCTCTCCCCTCGTGTGTACATGTGACCATGCTCTTGTACCATCTTAAACTGTTGAGAGCTTCCTGTGCTGGTAGCTATTTATCACCAAAACATTCTATAAAAATGTCATCAAGCAGCACACGAAAAAGGTGATGTAAACTCCCCGGAGCTGCGATAGATTTGCAAACACAATGTAAAAATCCCTCATTGTCTTCGCAAATTCCCTCCAAAATGGGAAAGCATCAGAAGGAGCCAATCTAATCCCCTTTATTAAGGCCTCATGTTTCTACTTCATAAGTCTTTCCTTATTTGCCAGAACAATGAAGAAGATCACACTTAAGAAACTTTCCCAGACACAAGAGAGTGTCCCCACACCTTTCTCCATGAGATTGCATACACACTTTACCTTTTTGTCCCACTTTCCTCTTCTCGGGCTCTTAAAATGGTCATCTTTGAAAAGATAGTTCTCAACGTTGCCTCCCCCTCCCTTGAACTAAAAAGTTACAGCCTGGCGAAAACGTGAAGGGTATGCCCAGAACAATTTGCAAAGTAACTCTGGAATCACCATAGAACCTGCCAATAAAGGGAAGCCTGGGGTAATTGTGGATCTAGTGGAAACAGGCAAGAGGCACTGCATCTATAGGGAGATAACAAAAGTATGCCTTTCTAATTACTGACCCTACCAGACGACTGCAGGAGATCACTGGCAATATGGTCTTAATGTCCTTGTCAGATGTTCGGATAGACAAGAAGGAGACATAATTTTTTATAAGAGACTAATCTTAAGATTCCACCCTCTTGGGGGGTGTGGCTTGGTGCCCGCGTTGGATGGCGTCGTCTGGGTGAGGCGCTCTGGTGGGTCCAGGCATTACCACGCTCAACGACGTTGTCGGGCAAAACTAGAATCAACGCAAGTCGTCTGAAGTGCCATGGACTGAAGTGAGCTCCCCAGCGCTTTTGTATATGTGGCGGAAATGCTTTTATTTCGTAAGTGACTGCCTTATACATCTTGAAAAAGTTCCGGATGCTGCTGCTTCCCTGTCACTTGCATGCAGCCTTTGACTTTTTGACTGCTTCTTCGTTTATATTCAGGTGCGAGCACTCCTGCAGCTGCAATGTGACATTATGGCTTCATATTGATTTCTACTCAGCATGCCTTTTGACTGACAGTCATTTCTAGTGGCCATTTTGAGTTTTCTCCTGGTTCCTCACAGAGATCCTAACTATGGACAATGGTACTTTTTGAAAATCACTTTGCTCATGTGCTTTATTAATCCTCAATATATATGCTGTATGCATCATCTCTTTTGCGCTAAGCATTTTTTCCTTGCGCTTGTGATTCCTTTAAAGCTCTGAATGTGCTTTCCATGTTGTAATAGCATTTACAACAGTTTTCACGCATTCACCTTCTTCAGCCTTCCCTATCTACATAGAGACAATTTCTGCGCCTACTGCTGTTCGACGGTTGTGCTGGTGCCTCTATGGGAAGAACGAAGGGTACTACTTCTTCAACAATGCAAAAAAATTGCGCCTTCATTAAAACTTCTAAGCTTTTCTCCGCTAACTCTAAGTTGGAGGATTCTCAGAAGTCTGCACCAAACTCTCCGGAAGTCAACATGGATTCCCTACCTTCGCCAACGGGAAAGGCACTCACCAAGCGCCTAAAGCAGAATCCTCCCTCTCCTCCTAAGTCAGCTTCTCCGGTTTCTTTGGAGATGTTGTTAGACAAGATAAGAACTCTTCTGCCCTTCGTGGAGGAAACCAACTCTAAGCTACAGAACCTTACGGATAACTGGTCCCAACTTGACACAAGAGTTACTGTTGTTGAACAAAGCATCTCCACCTTTAGCAGTACGAGTGCAAACGTTTCTCAGCTCCAGTCTCAGGTATCAACACTCCAGAAGCACATTGAGGACCTTGAAAATCATAGCAGGCGGAACAACCTACATATTTATGGTTTACAGGAGGGAGTTGAGGGGTCAGACCCCCTTGCCTTCTTCACCTCCTTTCTACCCAAGGTGTTGCATATGGCAGAAGGTACTTCACTTAATATCCAAAGGGCACACAGACTAGGTCGTCCATCCTCTAACATGTCTCCACCACACAGACCTAGAGGAGTAATTACAAACTTCCTGGAGTACACAGACCTGCTGTCGGTGTTATCTGCGGTCAAATCGGCTCAACGTATCACCTGGTCCGGCTCAACTCTGTTTTTCGCACAGGACTACGCCAAGGCTACTGCTGCCAGACGAAAAGCATTTCTAAATCTGAGGCCAGCTCTCCGATCACCAGGTGCCCGTTATGGCCTTTTTCACCCCTGCCTGTTCAAGGTTACGTATAACAATAGAACAACAACTTATGAAGATCCAGCAAGGCTACAAAGTTTTATCAATTAATGCAACCCGGCTGCTATGGACACTCAACTGCCTTCACCATCTGATAATGTATGAGCTTGTCTACTTCTTGAATTTATACAATCCCTAACCCCTCGTGGGTTAAATGTTTTTCCTCTCCTTTGTTCTATTATTTACTCACTGTTATTCTTAACGTACCCAGATCCTAATGTTTTCCGATATGCAGCTATACACTTACGTTGTCTCTTTATTTTGTCTCGACTTGGCTTCTTGTTTTCCCTCCTTACCTAAATTTTGTTTGATTCATTGGGTTGTTGTGTCTCTCTGTTCTTTTGCCTCCCTTTAACTGCTTTCCTCTGTTTTTTTTATCCATTGTATAATGTTGGCTCACTCAGCCTAGTTTAGTATTACACTATTGATGTATATATCTCTGTTTATTTCAAATTACATCCAAACTCAATGTTTTAATTTTTAACCTGACCCTTGTTTTCCCTGCCCTTACAAATTTCCTATTCCTGTAGCGTGGTCTCTCTGGATCCTCCTGTTTCGCTGACCCTAGATGTGTCGCCTACTCCATGTGGTTCCATCCCCCCTCACGTTTTTCCCTGAGTCTCTTTTTATGTAGGTATGTTATTTATTCGTACGCTGTTTGTTGTGTATCTTGTTTTATGTTTTGTATTACATCCTTTTATCTCTTTCTTTAACTATCCAGCTTACACACAAGTGTTTTCTCTTGCGACTTCCCTTTTTTATCCGTTTGGCTATGTTTATATATCTTATACCATCTGCATTACTCTCAGCTCAGTTTACTTTTCCTTCTTTATTATCTTCCTTCTCATACTATGAAATGTTTTTGTACAGTTTTAGACTTTTGTATTACAAGTTTAAATTATTTTATTGTTGCTCATTCTATTGTATTGAAACAGACTATAATTTTGGTGCGCTATCTGCACCTTGATCTCATATGTAATGTCACTTAAGTCGATTTTTTGGAACATTAAGGGATTAAACTCTCCTATTAAAAGGCAGAGAATTCTAACACACCTAGCTAAGTTAAATGCTGACATTGTCTTCTTGCAAGAAACTCATCTTACGGAAATTGAATCTGTGAAATTAAAAAGGGGTTGGTTGGGTGAGGTTTACTTTTTTCCTGGGGATGGTAAACGAAATGGAGTTGCAATATTATGTCGCAAATCTCTTCCAGTCACGTTATTGTCACAAGAAATAGATGTGGAGGGTAGATGGCTTATTATTAGATTATCGCTGAAAGGTGTTCCAATATCTCTCCTTAATATCTATGCACTTAAAGGTGGATACACTTCCTTCTGGCCTGCTTTAACTGCACGCATATCTAGTTGCATCGAGGACAACTTTATTTTGGCTGGGGATTGTAATCAAGTATTAGATTCTTATGTAGACAGGAATTCTAAAGTTCCTTTCATTCCCAACAGGATACAAAAGTCATTTAGCCACACTATTTCTCAGCATAAATTACTCGATGCCTGGCGTTTATGTAATCCAACCACTAGAGAATACTCTTTTTATTCCTCGACGCATCACACCCAATCAAGAATTGACTATATCTTTGTTTCCCACAACATTTCACAATCCCTCACATTTGCAGACATTGGGCCCATTCTCTTATCAGACCACGCCCCCGTCTCCATAGGTTTTGATATATTGCCCAAGAACATTGCTCCCAGAAGATGGCGCTTTAATAATGCTCTCCTCTTAGATCCTAAATTCTCAGCGTCATTCATTTCCTTCTTCACCGATTATTTTGAGAGAAACCATACTGATTCTCTATCCCCTGTAACTATTTGGGGTGCATTTAAAGCATCAGCAAGAGATTTTATTATAAGTTATGTGGCAAAGAAACGGAAAATTGCACGTAAGGTTACAACAGATCTTCACCAAGATATCAAGGCACTTGAACATTCATATTATACCTCTCATTCGGAGGATTGCTTAAAAGCCCTTCTCAAAGCTAAATTGGAATTTCAAAAAAAGGTCAACGGTGGATCCCTCGTTGTACTTGCTGAAGTCCAGTGCTAAATTTTATGGGGGTAAAAATAAAGCTGGGAAAATATTAGCTAACTACCTAAAGGTACGTCAAAATAAATTAAATATTGATTCTGTCTTTGACGACCATTCAGTCTTAAAATTTAAAGATGCTGACATATTGAATGAATTTTCCCTTTTTTATAAATCCTTATACTCTTCAGAAACTAAACCCTCGGATCACTCATGAGAGCAATTTTTTTCTGACATCTAAAGAACACAGCAGACACCCTCAGACTTAGCTCAATTAGAATCTGACCTCTCTCAGCAGGAATTATTTACTTCTCTTCAAAATCTTAAACATAGATAAAGCCCCTGGTCCAGATGGCTTCACGATCGAGTTTTACTCACATTTTTCTAAGCTCTTACTTCCTAAGCTACAGGCCCTCATTAGTTTCTTTCTCTCTTATAATTCCTCTGGTTCTTTTTCAGAGGCTCACATTTGCCTTATCCCGAAGGAAGGCAAGGACTTCAAATACTGTAAAAATTATAGACCCATTTCACTCGTTAACATCGACTATAAAATCTTTTCCAAAGCCGTAGCCATGCGTCTAGGTCCATATTTACTGAGTTTACTATGGAAAGAACAATCTGGCTTTGTCAAGGGTCGAGTCATTTCTGATAATACCCGCCTTTTATTCGACATTTTATCGAAATCATCCCATTTTGATTACTCTTTGGCGGCAATAGCGCTCGACGCTGAAAAAGCTTTTGATAGAGTTGAATGGAAGTATTTATTTTACTCTTTAAAATAGTTCGGATTTGGTCCAAATTTTATAAATTTAATATTTCTCTTATACTCTAATCCTCGTGCAGCAATTTGCGCTAACAGATTAATATCCCCCTTTTTTAATTTGGGGAGCGGAGTACGTCAAGGTTGTCCCCTCTCTCCTTTCCTTTTTAATTTGGCCCTTGAGCCGTTTTTATCCAAATGGTGCCAAAATCCCAAAATCTACGGGTTTCAAACACCAAACACTCATATCAAACTTGCAGCTTATGCTGGCGATATTCTGCTTTTCATATCTAAACCAGAAGAATCAATTCCTGCCTTTTTGGCAGAGGTGGCAATTTACTCCTCCATTTCGGGTTACAAGTTGAATTATAACAAATGCGAAATACTGCCTTTAACAAAATATACTTTTAGTTCTGAGTTTCAAACCTCCCATTTTAAGTGGAGTCCGAATAACATCAAATATCTAGGTCTACACTTTACGTCTTCAATTTCACAAACAGTAACCTTATATATGAATAAGTGTATTCATAAGATTTCAGGCTTAACTGACAAGTGGCACCCTCTTTATTTGTCTTGGTGGGGTCGTCTGGACACCATACAGATGATGCTATCGCCCATAGTTTTGTACACCATCTCCAATATTCCAGTTCCAATTACAACTGCATTACTTAAAAAAGTCAACTCTATTCTGTCCTCCTTTTTGTGGGGCAACAAAAAACCTAGAATGTCCCTGCTCAAGTTAATTCGTCCTAAATCGGAAGGAGGAGTTAATTTCCCAGATTTCCTTGCCTACCAGAAAGCTTTCCTATTGCGGCAGGTCTCTTTATGGTTGCTTGACCCCATTGATGACTGTCCTTTATGGACGTCAGGGAAAAGCCTTTTTCTTTCACCTTACTCATTCTGTGAATATCTTTCCTTTTCCCGCAAACCACAATCCATCTCAACTCCCATTATAAAGCATACTTCCAAACAACTCGAGACACCCCCACACTTTATTCATGATTCTAAACAATCCCTCTTAAACTCAACCATTTGGCATAACAAAAATGTATTGATTCGCAACAAACCCTTTTACTGGAAGACCTGGAGAAAAAGAGGCTTAATATGGATCTACCAATTATTTTCAGGCTCGCAGTTTATTTCTTTTGATACGCTTAAGCAGGCATTTAATCTACCCACCTCCTTTATTGCTAAATATAATCTACTTAGAACAACTGTGCTTGATTCCCTTTCTCGCTTCCCCACTACACTTAACGCTTCTGTACATTTAAAATCCTCTACTGACCGTCACACTTTATTACAGACCACACCTAAAGCCTCTGTTATCTACAAGCACCTTCAAGGTCATAATACCGATAGAATGAAGACAAAAACAGTAGAAGCTTAGGAACATAACCTTACTACATGTTGGCCACTATCAATGTGGAATGGCGTATGGACTAAAGTGCGAAAGGCCTCTAGAGCAGCAAACATTACCCAAACATTATTCTTTGTATACAATAGACTGCTACTCACTCCAGCCACCCTGTCTAAATGCTTTCCATCTTCCCCACATACATGTTGGACATGTTCCTCCCCTGATGCGGACCTTCTTCATATGTTATTCAAATGTTCACAGGTACATCTCTTTTGGAAACAAGTATGGTCGCAAATTAACTTAATTTTTGATACTAAGTTTCCATTTTCTTTTACGCATATCTTTTTAGGTAGTCTTTCATCAATTTGGGATGATACTCTTCATAATGTCAAGATTATTGACTTATTATTGGCGTTTGCCTTTCAACAAATTACTGTGAATTGGAAAGATTCATCAAACATTTCCTTTAGGGTTTGGTGGTATAGTGTTTGCCATAATCACAGGTTGGACCCTGCTTTTTTATACCCTCCTAGTATGGCCATCCAGCGTGCTGCCTTATGGTCCCCTGTTACAACTTTTATTGATACCTGTGCCAAACAATGTTAATTGCCTCAGCCCTCTCAACAGGAGGTTCCTAAACCACCCTAGATTCCCTAATAGTTCCATGTGTTTCTGCTTTATATCTAGTTGACATGTGTATTTTATCTATTTTACATTTTTTCTGTCTCATTTTTGATCTTGTTTCTAGTCTGATTCCTTTATTTTGTGTGCAATGAGCGTGAAAGGTAAACTTGTACAAGTTATTTTGTATAATGTATGTAAGTCACTTTGAATTCTTTTCAATAAAAGTTATTTGAACAAAAAAAAGATTCCACCCTCTTGTAATTTGCTTAAAATTCACAAGTACAAACACCCTCAGCCTGAATATTGCAGGTATAGGACCTGTGCTTGAACCTTTGTCAAAGTAAGCTGATTCCTTTTTTGCAATAATCAGTATTGTCAGAAATCCTATGTAAGGGATAATACTGATATCCCTAATTTCCTCAAAGAAGTAGAATTTGATCCAGCTAAATAGTAGCTTGATCTTGAAGTATTGTTTACAAATATTTATTTAGATCACAGTGGTTTTATGACACCATTCCACTGGTGTGACTCTCACCCCTAACTATTTCAAATTCTAAGAACAGCTTTTTTGGCAACTAAGGGGAACTTCAATGGAGTAACAGCAGACCCCAGTCTAGCAAATATTTAGGGAGGAGCAGTTTCCGTACTTTGACTGTAACCCATAGAAAATATAGAAATGTGGACCAGGTTTATTGTCAATGTGTTGTGAAATTTTCAAGGCATTCAATTTCTTTTGGATACGTTTTTGAAACTGTTGAATTTTCAGGTCTCGTCTCTTTTTTATATGTTCTAAACAGCTAGGAATGTGCCACATGCATGGATCTTAACCCTGAAGGCTCTAGTAGTGGTTTAAAAACAACTGTACATCATAGGACTGCAGACAAAAAAAAACCTTCTTAATGATCAGTCTTATTATCCCAGGACATTCCAGGATAATTTACTTGTGGGACAGTCCTTCCATTTTATATAGAACTTTAGTGATATAACAGACTTTGCTCCACAGTCTGCTAAACTGCATTAAAAAGTAGTTACCAGAGGATACCATAGACGCATGATCAAACAAGCGTTGAAATAGGCTTTGAATATGCCCAGGGGCGTCTTATTGGAAAACATGCCCAAGTAAATGACAAAATGGCGTTAGTTACCACATATCATACATTGGCAAACCAGATATGTAAGGTAATACGTAAGCACTGGAATATAGTTGAAAATGGAATACGTAAGGTTCTGACCCTCCTTTTTGGCTTTAAAGGAACATTTGATATTAGTGATAAGTTGGAACGTTTTAGGCCTAACATGACTCCTGAATCTACGAACACCTTTTGAGAATTTTTCTTAATCTCAGGATACCGAGTCTGTGGGTCTTCTAACATAGGTGATCGAATTCAAATGTGTAAGGGAGTGACTTTTCCCCTGTTGTGCTCCGATTGTGAACAAATAAAATGGACTAACTGCCATACCAGCCAAGTGATATATTGCTTGAAATGTCTCTTTCAACTGATGTTAAACTCTTTTCCTGGACTGTACTTGAAAAAATAGCAGCCCTGATTCAAGATGCGGAAGGAATTTTGCTGCCTAAAAACAGATTTATTTTTTTTGCAAAATAGGGCGCGATTCAAATATTGACTGGAATGCAATTTGTTGTTAAATTGTGTTTGTTTTTTATCTAGAATTCATATATTTCGGATCTGCTTACTCTGTGAAATTGATGCTGATTCCTCACTTCCAGTACTGCAAGCTGAACCAAGATCCCAGTGTGACTAACTGCCCAAGAATATTTTGGACTCTTCTTCACCTCACGTATTTATTGGATGTAGGCACAGGAGTGCTTGTAAGTGTAATTGTTCCATCTTATTATCCTATGGTTTGTGATTCATATGCATTTTTGCATTAGTTACTTTATAAACATGCCAAGACATACCACCTGTGGACTGCAGTGCCTGTTGTGCCATCCAGAGTAGGCAGTGAAGACATGGCAGCATGGCTTCAGGACTACCATGTCTATCCTGACTGCAGAAGCCATTAAACCAGCTGTCAAACCTGTCCCAAACAAAAAAGAATTCAAAGATTGTAAACCCTGCTTTTGAATATTAATAAGTTGCTCTGGCCACACTTGTTGCCCTCGAGGTAGGGTGTGTTATATTTGCAAGGTATCATGTCTGAAATTAATATTGGCATATTCCTCCAGTGACTAGGCCCCAGAAGCTGTTTTCCCTGTCAGGGCTGCAGCTGAATCCGAGAAAATGTCAAAGTGCAGATTATCAACTGTAACTCTTGGCAGAAAAGGGCTATAAAAGTAATTCAGAGATTCATTTTAATATTTAGTTAAAATGCAATTTAATGGTAAAGTCGTATTTTTAATAAATACCTATATAAAAAATACCTTTTATAAAGTTCCTTCCACCTCCCTGAACCTCCAGGTGACTAATTAGCATTAGCCTGCTTACAGCTCGTAATCAAGTGCTTGACCTTAATGAGGTATGAAAACTGTTTCCAGAGCAGACCAATGGCCTGGGTGAGGGGAGCTGTTTTTCTTCTACCTGATCACAAAAAAGTGTGAAGTTCTGTTAGTCCTCCTCATGTATGTTTAGAGGACAATGCAGATCACTGAAGGCATCCTTTATAGGATGCACAGTCCCTCACCCACCAACATTGTTCGTGCTCCTCATTGGGTGAGCCCTGCAATATCCAACGGGCCCCTCGACAGTGTGAGCTGGGTGTCGTCAACATACCTTTAGTTGGTCACAGCTTCTTACCTTTTTCATGACTTCTTTATTCCTTATAGGGTAACAGGAGTTTTTTAGATCCACCCAAGAGCTTCATCTGTCCTGGTTCCATGGTGGTTCTGAGTGAGGAACAGTCGCTTTAGTATTTGACGGTAAAAACCTTTACCACTGCTCGAATACTATAGCCTTATAGCCCACTGGTTATTAAAGGCCCTCTCCAGCGTTAAAGGGAGAGGGACTTTATTAGCCGGTATAGCCCAGCTATGAAGGACTATAAGGCTATTAGAACATTCGGCCACTAGAAGGCAGAATGTTCTAACAAAAAAGAACAAAGCCCTATGGGAGCATGAGGGGATTGGAATCCACTCAGGCTCCCTGAAGCCTTTGTTCACAGCCAGAGCTGTGAACAAAGAAACATTGGAATGTTGGAGCTCCAGGCTTATACCAGCCATTATAAGCCTGGAGCACTTAATTGTTTTCAATGGAGCTCCCAACATTCCAATGTTCTAATACAATGTAATCACTATAAAATTCCCATGCCATCTCCGGCTCTTTGTTACATCAGAGTGTGTTATCATTCTAGAGAGTGCGCCTTGTGGCTGAAAAACTTTTAGAGACCTTTAGGCGCTAAAAGTTCAAGGGCATGGGGAAAGGCCTTCGGGTTCTTCAAATCTTTCATGACTGATGGACAAAGGGTATTCTAACAACGTTTTGACAACACTGCCTGCTTCTCCGATGTGAAGATGGAGACGCAAAACTCAAAGCACGAGTACAATAAGCATGAAAGAGTAGCACCTAGTGTAGATGGTGAGCATAACCTTACAGGATTCACTCCCTCTTCCTTTAACAGGTTTCAGTTTTTATAGGGCTTCCCTCGTTTGAAACATCTGCCTTTTGAAATGAAGCTCCCTCTCTCAGGCAAAGCTGGGAATTCACCTAGATCAGCCTTGAGCTTGAAAATTAGGCATTTTCATTGTTTCTAAAAACTCTTGCTTGGGGAAAAAGACTATCAGGAATTTGATTACAAATTCAAACTCACCATGCAGAAATAAATGAATTTCTTGGACAAATTCAAAACTCTTCCACCAGCATACAAAGGATATATTTATGAAGTCGCCTATTTCTTATACTTTTAATGGAGATGTCTGCTTTTTTAACCTTGTCTCAAAAAAGCCTTGTTATGTGACATTTTCAATGAAAGAATGAACTTGCCATTTTTCTCCACACCATAATCGAAGGATTAGTACCAGGGCCCATACATGTGTTTGATTTTCTTGCAGTGTTCCAGTTAGAAGTATTTTATTGTTAGGTACCAGCCATGTCTTGTCCAATACTGTCCGCTGGGCTCTTGAGGCAGAGTCTGATCTGATAGACAGACAGACAGACAGGTGAGTTACCTTTTGAAACACAGCACCCAGATCTCTGGGCTGTGACTAGCAGGCCTTAGAGACAGCAGAGTCCAACACACACCGCGCAAACCCAGATTCCAGAGAACCTGAGGAGGGAGGCATGGAACGCAGAGACAACGCCTAATATCCCCCTACTGCTTGAGCATGGGAGACATTCACTAAGACATCATGGCAGAGCTTTTGCTGGATATGAGAAAAACATGGAAAGCCAATCTGCATTGGTGTGATTAAAGCTACAATCCCGCAATCTTTTCTTTGGGGATAGCATGCTCCATCTAGAAATGTATCTATAAGCGAATACCCCAGCCTGTAGATAGAATCCTCATATGTCAAGTCCTTACACACCCCCCCTTCTCTGATCCAATCACTTGTGCTCATAAAGGCCACCACTCTTGCTCCATCTCTTGTTTCACCTTTCCCACGCTCAATAACATAATAACACAATCCAGCAGTTGTCTGTGTACAAACTAAAATATACATGTGCATTATTTAAGGTACACCATAAGTGGTGTTTTTGTGTATGAACTTTGAGAATTGTTAGGCTTGCTGTACCTATAGCTGTTTTTTCTCCAGGATCGGTCTGCGTGTAGATTGGTAGGGGCAGGCACCTGAGGTCCTATTCTATGCTGTATTTGAGGTTGGCAAGTTATGGTGATATGGAAGGTTGCTACTTTAGAAGCAAGGCACAGGAAAGGCAAAGTTGATTCGACCTCTTAATATCACCTGTTGGAAATGCTATGTTAATGAGTTAAATACGTTTGTACCACAGTCCTTCACCATCACGGAAGTGGATTGACCTCAGGTTGTTGAACAAGTTCATGAAAAGTCAACCTTTCTATATGTTGTTGCTCCAGGAGATTCTTCTTCTCTTGGATGCAGGGGATTACAAGACCATCTTCTGGATGTGTACTTCCATATTCCCATTCAATCAAAGCATTATCACTTTCTCATGTTCTAGGTGGCAGGGTGCCATTACCAATTCAAAGCGCTGTCAGTCAGTCAGTTAAATAAGCTTTATTCGATTTGTTAAAAATCATAAAAGGCATAAATCATTTATATACAGAAATAAAAAAACACATATTTCATAGATTTACAAACTCCATGCGAGGGCATTTAGGCAAAAAGCGATACAAAGAGCCAGTTTATATACAATGTGGATGAAACAATTAATTGGGAGATATAAATCCACTAGAAGGCACATTTCTTGTTTGTATTCTACATGCTGCCACTAAAACACTAGCCACGCAAAATATGATGCGGGTACTACTCAGAGACTGTAAATAGGCTAAGGCAGGCATGACCTGAACAAAGCCGGCCTCTCTCAAGATTTGTACCAAATATGTTTGCCTTATGTCCGAATAAAATCCGCAAAGCATGATAAAATGCATGGTGTCCTGTGCGGAAAATTTATCACAGTTACAACATGGACCCCCTTCTGGTTTACACCATGATTGGTAGCTGCCTAAGGAAAAGTGAATCAGGTTAAATCTAAATTTGATTAACAAAAGTCTATGAAAAGGCTTGGTTACAATCCTAAGGTATGGCTCCAGTGAAGGAGAAATTAGTAGTGTATAATGCGATCTTACAGTAGATTTTAACAATTCCTGCTCCTCACGAGCCAATCTAGCCCTATCCATAAAATGCTTTTTGATCCAATTGACGTCCTCCCTCATGATACTGGATGGTAATAAGAAGAGTTCCGGACGACCTAGCTGTGCGAAGTTGTATCTCACATATTCCAACCAGGGTATATTCTTCGCATGGTCCAGTGACATGGCATCGGTCAGGATAGCGTGGTTAAGGGTTAATTCATGATTAAGCCATGTCTTAACTCAGAATAGTAATGGGGCCAGTTTAAGCTTGTCGGTAACATAGTCCAGGCCCACCTCGCAGTGAATTGAGAAGGTGGGGGTGGACTGGGGAACAGACAAGTGGAGTCTCAGAAACCTGTTTTCTGCTCTTTGGATCATATCCTGGGACACATATCCCCATAGGGATGAACCATACATAGCAATTGTGATGCATTTGGTATTGTAGACCTTTAAAATAGCCTCCATGGGCCTGGCCCCCAATCTTTTCGAAAACCCCATAAGGGCAGACGTGGCTCTAGCCACAGATATACTCTTGGCCTTAATTTGGGGGCCCCGGGGAACCCTTGTCATCAAAAACACCCCCAAATAGGGAAAAACTGTAACCCTGGAGACCACCTCGCCCTTGCACACAGAAGATTTTGACTTGCACTTATTTCTATGGAGACCTACAACCATTGTGTGGGATTTTTTTGCGTTAATTTTTAAATCTAACCGGCCCATAAAGGCGCCGAATAGATCCAAAAAACGCTGGAGACCCACCCCAGTGCGGGCTATCAGGACTGCATCGTCCGCGTATAGGAGGGCTGGTATCCCTGCATCTCCTACACGCGGAACGTCACCCTCCACTGCCTCTAGATGGTTTCCCAGGCCATTAATATAGATGGTACAAAGGAGGGGGGCCAGGATGCAGCCCTGGCGCACTCCTCGCTCCGATTTAAAACGGCTCGTGCACCTTCCCTCCTTGGTGACCCTTACTGTTGCAAACAGCTCCTGATGGAGGGATGCCAAAATGTTCACCAGCGGCTTATCAATCCCGATCTCCAGTAAAATATCCCACAATGTTGCCCTGTTTGCTAAATCGAAAGCCGAGGAGAGGTCCATAAAGGCCAAGAACAATGACCCCTTCTTGGCTACTGTATACTTTGAAATTAGCAAATGCAGGTTAGACACTGGTCCAGGGTGCCTCCCTTGTCTCTGAATCCAAACTGGATGTTTGATAGACCTCCCCTACTCTCGATGTTATCCCTCAATTTAGACAATAAGACTCTGCCTAGTAACTTAATCGCAGAGTCTAAGAGAGAAATGGGTCTATAACACCCTGGGTCATCAGGCTGCCCCTTTTTGAAAATTGGCACAATAATTGAGGTGGACCATGTTGTAGGAAAGACTTTGCCATTTGCAGCAGAAAAAACATGCGGTAGGACCCTGGCCCATAGTTTTGGAGAGTATCAATACAGATCAGCGGGAACGTAGTCCGGCCCTGGAGCCTTGTTCTCGGAAGTCTCCAGAATTGCTCTCTCCACCTCGGCTTGATCAAAGAGTAGGGGAGCAGACTCTGGTGCCACCCAAGTGCAGCCTTGGGTTCCGGCATTTGTATCGCCATACACCTGTCTGAAATGACTGAGCCATTTGTCATCGGGGATGACGCAGTCCGTGACTGCGTTATCTAGCTCTGAAAAGAAGGGCTGATTAATTGTGGCCCAAAACTAGGTGCTGTCACGCAGAACGTCAATGGAGAGTAGTTTCTCCCAAGCTGCGTTTTTTATTTCCTTTTTCCTCTCATTTATTATTTGCTTGTACTCCTTCCTTAAAAAGGCGACAACTGCCTTATCTCTCGGGGAGGTTTTTAGTGCTAACATTAGTGCTCTATGGGCTCTTAAACACTTGGAGTCAAACCATCTGTGGTGATTATTACCACCCTGACCTGATTTGACTGTCAGAGCGTCACAGATTTGTACACAGATAGACTCGAAAGCCCCCATAATGTCAAGGCTTGTGGCATTTTGGTCCTGACATATCACCATATTGCCCTTGATTTTCGGGAGTAGTTCTTCGATGAATTGTCCAGGGACTACCTTTGCCCATTTTAACCTTCTCCCTTGGTCCACAGGGTGTAGAGCTTGCCCTGGTGGCACTGAGGAAAACTTTGAGCCCATGGAATCACCCCACTGCACCTCGAGCAACACCGGGTTGTGATCACTATATATCGCGACCGTTGCTTTATAGGACACAACCCTATGTAGAATACCCGGGGTCAAAAAGATGTAAATCACAGAGCTGGGGTCAGTAGCCTTATAGGTGATTGTTCTTACCCCACCCCTCGGTGTTACAGGGTTCAAAAAGATTAAAATTTGCCACCAACTCTTCAAGGGTCTCCCCTGACCTGACTTGCTCAAAATGGGGGGTCGCCGAACCCAATGGACCCTCATGTTCACCAATGGTGCACAGATCTCTACAGAGGTGTATAGTAAAGTCACCCAATAAAATAAACTCGAAATTAGTGTGATTATTTTGACTGACAGTAAAAAGAAAATTTCCCAGGGCATCAATGTGTTCAATTCCATTGTTCCTAGTCCAAGAATTATAAAAATTAATTAAAACAACTTTACGAGTGGGGGAAACTGCCCATTCCACAATTAGGAGGTTCGGTGAGCTAGTTTTGATCATATTTAGGGTCCCCTTGAGTTTGAGTGAGAAAAGGGAGATAAGGCCACCCTTCTCTCTTTCAGCAGTTCTAGGGACAGCTGGGACGGCAAAGCTAGTGAAGCCGTCTAGCCAAAAATTGGAAGTAGTATCCCATGATTCTTGGAAAGCTATAATGTCATGGCCAATTACAAAATCCACCCAGGCCACATCTGCCTTTTTACCTCTAATTCTGGCTATGTTCCAGCTAATAATTTTGCAGACTGCTGGCTCGTCACGGGCAAAGGCCCTAGGCGTGACAGACTGCATCGAGACTGGCTGTCAATCGTTTTCCTCCAGTGCCGAAAGAGGGGCAAAACGATTGCTCAGGGATGACCCGCCACCCACCAGGAGTGTGTGTACTGGCTGCAGAAGTGAGACTGCCTGAGTTCCTAACCCCCCTCTTGGGTAATGTATATGTGTGAACCCATCTGATCTTGCCCCTCTCACTACTGGGGTCATGCTCCTCCTTAACAGGGCTGGGCGAAGGTCCGCGTGATGGGAGCCTAAAGATGGATAGAAAAAACCCAAAGGCACCGGCCTCATGTGACTTGCCTCTGATATATCTGAACCGTCCCAAAATAAACAATCAGCCAGATCGGGGCTGTCGAAGTTTATTATGACACAGTCCCCCTGAACAATCTTTGGGCGTCTCCCGAACCAACCCACCCTGCTAGAGAATATGATCCTATTTGTAATGTTACTCCCGCCGCTGCTAGCTTCCACACACCACATTTTAGCCTTGTTTATTAGATCCTGAGCGGATTCACGCTCACCCTCAACTAATGGAGGTACGCCGATAAATACTGCAGTTAATGGGGCAGCAACTGGGGGCAGGTCTAATCTTACTTGGCAGCCCCTTGCTCGCTGATTTAAAACTATCAGTGCAGCCTGGATTTGAATAAGCTACCTCTGTGGTGGTACAAGCTGTGCGGGAGACCCTAACTGTTTCTGAGGCCCGCCTGTTGTTAGGCGGCATAGAGCCAGCAGATCTAGTCACCTCATTAGGGCTTGTACTTTGAGAGACCATGCCCCCTCTATGCAATGCAGGGACTAAGGTTAGGTCGTTAACAATTTTATCGATTAAAGTACATTTCTTTCATAGACCAGCAAGGCAGGTATTCGAGGTTTCAACAATGTCTTTAGCAATGGACACCAACAAAGGCTCGATACGGGCAGCAAACAAGGCCTCTAGCTGGTTGCCAAAGTTAACATCAGTCCCAGTGGCAATAATTGGGGTACCGGCCGCTTTTTTCCGACTTTTTGAGTTCCGCTTTGGTGCTTGACCAGTAACCTGTATATCCTGTGGGGAGGGCAGAGCTGGGGAGTTTCCAGTGGGGGGACAAGTGATTGGAACCATAATTGGGTTAGGGTTTAACACAACCACCTCAGGCTCTAGGGGAATGTGGGGCACATGGGCGGTGTCTTGTGAATGGTTGAAGGGTGGGGGAGGGGACATGCCCAACTCATGTTCGGCGTTCGCAATTTCTTTTGTAAGTGCCCCCACAGCTGAGGTAAGGTAGGAAATAATTGATTCGGAATGTCTCGGCACCTTGGCCTCCCCCCCCCTCCGCTGTAGTTACAGTGTTCTTGCGCTTACCCATGGTTAGATGTCAGGGAGCAGGCCCAGCCCTGCCTAGTCATGCACCGGATGGCCACAGACGGCCCGCCCTTTGCCCGGGCTTAGCCCGGCGCCGCCCGCGTGCATCCCGCGATGCGTGGGGGCGGGAGCGCTATGAGGGCTGGCGCCGGCGTGCGGCTGACGTTGCTCTCCCTTGGGCCAATGGGAGTTGTAGGCAGGTGCTTGGAATTACCGCGAATCCGTTTCCCTCACAGCGCTGTGAAGACTAATGAAGCCGTTCCCCTCACGGCACGATTAACAGGTGAGGAAACCGTTCCCCTCACGGCAGGGCACAGAGCAAAGTGTGGGCAGCCGTTCCCCTCACGGCGAGCTGATGGATTGTTTAGCGCATCCCGCGATGCGTGGGGGCCGGGAGCACTATGAGGGCTGGCGCCGGCGTGCGGCTGACGTTGCTCCCCCTTGGGCCTCTGGGAGTTGTAGGTGGTTGATTGGAATTACCGCAAAGCCGTTTCCCTCATGGCGTGATTAACAGGTGAGGAAGCTATTCCCCTCGCGGCAGGGCACAGAGCAAAGTGTGGCCAGCCGTTCCCCTCACGGCGAGCTGATGGATTGTTTACCACGTCCCGCGATGCGTGGGGGCGGGAGCGCTATGAGGGCTCGCGCCGGCATGTGGCTGACGTTGCTCCCCCTTGGGCCACTGGGAGTTGTAGGCGGTTGCTTGGAATTACCGCGAAGCCGTTTCCCCATGGCGCTGTGAAGACTAGCTGATGGATTGTTTAGCGCGTCAAAGGTTTTCATCAAGTCTCTGGCGCCAGTGGGAGCCTATCGCAGGCGTTCTGGGCACCAGGTTTTCCCCTACCTGGACGACTGGTTAGTCAGGAAGCCAAGGAGTGTACGAGTGCCTGTCTTTGACTGACTTTTTCACTCTCTGGGTCTCAATTTCAACAGAGAAAAGTCCTCTCTCCTTCCCTTCATGTCTCTGGTGTTCCTGGGAGCGACATTGGATACCAGTCGCTCAATGGCCTTTCCCACAGAGGAAAGACTCTCTCGTCTTCAAAGGATAACTCAGTCCCTCTCCTCAAGAAAGTGCATTTCTGTGAGGATTCACAAGACGATGCTGGGGATGATATCATCCTGCATCCTGTTTGATACCTCACTGTCGATTACAAATGAGACCCCTCCAGGAGCAGCTCGACTCTCAATGGAATCAATCTTGAGGCTCCTTCAATGACACCATCTCAATCGCATGCGCGAGAGAGAAGTGCTGAATCCGACGCCACTGGTCTGTGTGGGTGCCTGGGAGACTGAGTTCGTCCAACGTCCCGACAAGGATCTTGCTCCATGCGCCCGCGCATATAAGAGTACGTGTCACCGTAAACACCCGGCGTTCCCGCGCCCCAGTTAGAACGTTAGGAGTAAGTTGCCGCACTGTACCTTGAAGCAGGTCAACAGAAAAGGACCGTGCGTAGCATCGTTTTTTGATCGTGCGGAACCTCCGACTATAACCTACACCCGGTCTCAAGACTTTTAGACCGTCTAGTTCCCGCCCACTCGGCCATTAGCCCCGAGACAAAACTGTGCTGTATTAGGGGCAGCCTCCAAGTTTGCCATGCACTAGAACTTTGATATTACTGCATGTTGACACGTGGCAGCAACAGTTACACAGCCTGATTTAAAAAGAGACTAGACCTAGGTATAATCCACTTATAATCCACTTAAGATACATCCAGAACTTCCCATGTTTGATAATTTACAAGGCCCTGAAGAGAATCCCCAACGATTGCAGTGGGATTCGAAACGCGTAGGCCCTGCTGTAACCGGTCTGCGAGAGCATCCGGGCATTCAAGTAGTTGAACCCTGAGCTCTATTTTGTACATTACCCTGCAGGATTAATTTTTAATGAGTTCGATTAATCTGTCAATCATACAGGAATGTACTATGAAAAAATAGCGTGTTGTATTAGTTTTGGAAATTATTTGTAGATCTGATTCTTTTTTGCGTTCCGTTTTATTTCCTTGAACTGTATATACATTTTTGTCTTTTTTCCTTGATTTGTATATATATTACACAATTTTCTTCTTCCCTGAGTGTGTATGTGAGATGGATGTTTGTGATATGCTTGAATATTTGAATGAAAGATTGAGTACACAGTTAATGTTTTAAAATTCCACGTGTCTGTTATATAAATATTCTTTTCACTATGTACTAAATTTTGAAATTAATTCTCCCCCAAAAAATTTTTGTGAATAAAATACTATTGAGTAGTAGTTCCCACTCTTGATATTTCTGTTCTAGTGTTGGATGGTGATTAATTCATTTGAACTATTTATATCAGTATTGGCACTTTTGTTCTGTTAATATACCATCTCAATCACGTCAGAGATGATCAGGGCGATGTCCTGGTGGACAATCAGAAGCAATCTCGCCCAAGGCCTGTCCTTCCTCCCAGCAAAACCATTGATGACAATGACATTGGAGGCTTCCATGGAAGTGTGGGGAGCTCACCTTCAGGAGCTCCAGGTCCACAGGAGATGGTCGGACCAGGAGTCTTTGTGTCACATAAATCTGTTAGAGCTAAAAGCAGTCTTTCTAGGCCTCCGATCCTTTCTTTAAAAGGATAAGGGGATCGTCGATTCTCGTCTGCATAGACAACATAACCACCATGTTCTATCTACAGAAACAAGGGGGGTATGAGGTCTCTGGCTCTGTTAAGCCTAGCACAAAGAATTTGGATGTGGCTGATTCAACACAACATATCGATGCAAGTCCAGCACGTTCTGGGGGTGCTAAACGAATGGGCCGATTACCTCAGCAGGGACCCCAAGCAGTGTCATGAATGGGAGATGGATGCCGTTCAGCTCAAAAAGGTATTTATGTGTTGGGGATTACCAACCTTGGATCTGTTTGGTACATCTCTCAACAAAAAATATGAATTCTACGCCAGCAGATTTCCTCAACCAGGTTCTCTGGGGAACTCCTTAGATTTTTCTTGGGAAGGAACGTTCGCTTAAGCTTTTCCTCCATTCTCACTCATTCCAAAAGTTCTACATAAAATCAAACAGGTACCTTGCCGCATCATTTTCATTGGTCCGGCATGGGCAAGACAGTACTGGTACACAGAGCTATTTCGCCTATCAGAGTCTTCTCCGATCTGTATTCAACCACCAGAACATCTGCTTTCCATGGATCAAGGCCAAGTGCGTCATCTGTAGATTCACTCACTTCACTTGTCGGCCTGGCTCCTCACCATATGGAATTTGGTGACTAAAGTATCTCTGAGGAGTGTTGTTCGATACTTAGCAAAGCCCGAGCTCCCTCCACTGTTAGGTGTTACGCGGCTAAAAAGAAAATATACTGATTCTGGTGTACAAAGCACTCTTGTCATCCTCTCTCTTCTCCTCCAGAGGACGTTTTGCTGTATCTCTTGTCTCTGGCCATGGCTGGTCTTTCTCACTCAACGATTAAAGTTCATTTAGCGGCAATTTCAAGATATATTAGACGTTCAAATCAGTCATCTCTATGGTCCAAAAAACGAGTGAAAGAATTTATGAAAGGGCTTTTTAGAGCCTTTCCAACTATTCGTCCTCCTTTGATTCTCTGGCAACTGAACATTATCCTGTCGCATCTCATGAGATCAGCATTCGAGCCAATTCACAAGTGTGACTTGAAGCATCTCTCACGGAAGGTGGCTTTTCTCTTAGCCAATACATCTGCTAGACGCATTAGCAAAATTCAGGCCTTCACTGCAATGGAATTTTACTTGCAGTTTCAACAGGACAGAGTGATGCTCCGAACTAATCCTTCATTCATCTCTAAAGTACCTACCACTTTCCATCTAAATGTACCAGTGGTCCTGCCTTCCTTTTTTCCTGCTCTGTCTTCACTGGCGGAGAAAGCTCTCCATTCTCAGGACATCAAAAGATGCTTGAGGTTTTACTTACAAAGTACAAGACCCTTTCGTAAATCTACCCAATCCTTAGTATGTGTCAGGCTTTGACTAGAGCATCTATTGCACGTTGGGTTTCTTCTACTACAATTTGCTGTCATAAAAGAGCAGGATGCCCGCTAACTTCTAAAGTGACTTCCCATTCCACCAGGAAGATGGCAACGTCCTTGGCCATGTTTGCCAGAGTGTCTCTACCTGACATCTGCAGGGCGGTGACATCGATGAACGTCCATACCTTCACAAGGCACTACTGCCTGGATACTTTGCGGAAGACGGATATTGCTGTTGGTCAAGCTGCCCTACGTCATCTGTTCCTTTAAGGTAGGCCTTATCTCATTGGGGTTTATTAAGGTTATTATTGTTATTTCTTTAATATACCTCTATTCTGAGTTTTTTCTTCTCAATATTTTGGCAAATGTTATATTTCATAAGTGCAGATACTACGTTACTTGTTTGCGATTCTGGTATACTATGGTCGTATGGTGGAATGGTTCACGTGTTTTTCCCACCTCCTTTAACTATTATGTACTGCTTACTATTCAGATTCAAGCATGTGAATCTATAAAAGATACAATACTGGAGAAAACAAGCATTAAAAATGCAATAGGTCTTGCCTTTGATTAAGTTAAAGCTATTTGCTCTGCTATAGAATACCATTAGCAAAGCAAATGGCTTTAACTTAATCAAAGGCGAGACCTGTTGCATTTTCAATGCTTGTTTGTCTCTGCTTCCTCGTTGTCACTGTTTTTCAAACCTTTCCTTCCTTCTTTTCTACGTTTCTCTCTTTTGCTCTTGATCAAACTTTGTGTAAGAAATTAAGTTTGAGGTCCCAAAAACAAGTGCTAGTGAATCCCACCGGCAACCACCAGCTCAAATTAAGCACGCATTTGTAGAGAAATTAAGCACAAACATGAGACTCTTGCCTTGATAAATGTTAAACCCTATTTAGCCCCAACTGCAACAACCGAGGGTATCCGAACAAAAGCTGTTCGGAACCACTGTGAGATAATGGCATAATGGAGCTCTGAAGTGGGCCAGACATGCAAGATAGAAGGATGAATGGCGATGGAAGGAAGGAAGAGCAGAGAGAAGGGTGGATCGATTGAAGGAGCGAAGCATGGATGGAATAATGGAGAGAAATAAAGATAGATGGAAGAAGAGGTCGGACGGACAAAAGGATGGTCAGGGAAAGACAGATGAGAGCTGTTTGAATGGATGGGTGGGTGGATTACCAGAAGAAATAAAGGAAGGATGGAGGAAGCATGGTCAAATTAATTAAGAATGAATCCGTAAAACTCCTCATTTTGGACACGTTATTCGCGGAATTCCCACGTGGAAGCAACTCGAAGTCTGCCTCACTCAGCGTAACATTCGGAATACGTTTCTTAGTCGATGTTTTTTGTTTTTCTGTGTATTTTCTTGCTTGTGTGCCCCGTCTATGTTGGCCTCGGAGAGGTCCTTTGTATTATAGAAATTGTCCTCGTGCGTGCGATCCGGACCGCCGACTGGAGACTGCCCCCTGCTAATGCGCCAGGTTCTATCCAGGAGGGACCTTACAAAGCCTGAAAATAACCTGACGGTAGAACTGACTTATCAACCAAGGACATCTGCCTTGATTAGCCTAAACATACACTCCCAGCCGGCGGCCCCAGCACTGATCAGAACCCGACCGTGGCATTTACTCCACCATTTAAAAGGTTTATTTATTGCGCACCAGTAGCAGACGATGTCAGCATTTATCTAAAGTCATCTATGGTATCTCCCCCTCGATCTGAAGGGATCCATTTTTATCTATCCTTGCGTCACCCCCCTTGGGGTGGATTCCGCCACGCATATTTGGGGACAGGATTCCATCTATCACAGATACTCCCTAAGAATTCCTGTACACTTGTGGTTCCTCCTTCTTTACCCCACTTTGCCCTGATGAAGGTGTTGCCCCGGACGGGGCCACACACCGAAACGCGCGTTGGCGTCTGTTCCTATTTAGGAACCCACTGAACCAACCCGGACATCTGATCATCGGTCCCCTTGTCATCTAAAATCATCTCTGCCTAGTGTTGTATGATGTAGGATGTGTGAATGTTTTTTGTATGAGTGTTAACGGTATGCAAGTATGGAGTCAGAACCACTGTTTAATTGTTACTAAGGTTCTTATTTATTTATCATGATGCTAAACTATTTATATCCATATATAATGAAAATGAATTCATAAATAAAAAAATAAATTTTGATAATATCCAATTGTTATATGATTTGCTTGGGTTCAGGGCAATTTCTATAATACAAAGGACCTCTCCGAGGCCATTTACTAAAATTACTGTGGGCAGGTCCCCTCCCCGTGTTTGATTGTTGCTTTCCCCATCGACCTGCCTAAATTGATGTGGGGTCCCCCTCCGATTTGAAGCCCCGTCTATGTTGGGCCACTGAGTTGATGGACGCTCTCTGGAAGGAAGGAGTGGATGAAACGTCAGAGCCTTCCTGTTTCATGGTCTGTCGTGTCTGCTGCCCCTCCGCGGAGCTTTTGTCTTGGATGGCCCACGGTTTCATCCAGGGAAAGCGCTGTCAGACGTGCTGCTTTGAAATGACAACGGCTTCCTGCCTGTAATACCAATCAGGGGTAGAATCGATTGCAAGGGGTGTCTTTCCAAAGATGATCTCCCAGCTCACGCATCTGAAATTGGGAGTTTTCCCAGCCCCGACCCTTTGACCCAGCTTTAAGTAAATAGGGGCATCAGGGCTAGGAGGCAGTGAAAGTGATCGCTTTAAGTAATCAGGGGCATCGGGGCTCAGCGGCAGTGAAAGCAATCGAGGGGCATCCAGTTATCTGTTATAATGATTTCTCTTTTACAATTTCCCAACTATGAAAGTGGACACCCTACTTTATTGAGCGTGTAGCGCGTTAATTCATTTCTCTAAGCGCTCAAACAGTGACAAAGTAAACGGCTGCAAGCTTAGGAAACCGCCACATAAAGAGAACGACCCTGACTGATGTGTGTTAATGTGCTCGCTGCAGAGATCCGAGTGAACCCCCCAATCCAGGACTTCGAATGCCAGCTGTCTGTTATCATTCTGGGCTTGTTAAATGAGTACTGTCCAGGGGGAACTATTGGATGCCAGGGAGTTGCAGCAGTAGGACGTCACAATATTGGGAAAGTATAGGGTGCACGTTTCTTTTACTTTACTAAAAAGTTTAAACTTTTAATATGACTTGCGATTTGTTTACCCGTAAAACAACCAAACACATTTTCACCAAACAAGCGGCTGCGAAAGTGAAAGCGATTGCGAAAGCGACGCTAATTAAAAGCACAGGCGAAGCGGCATCTTTGTTGCCATGGCAATGCAAAATGGTTTCGGACTTTCCACAGTCCCTACGAACTACGGAAACGCGCATGCTGTTGTTTGCTATGGACACTTGGCAAGAGCAGCCATGTTTGTCCATGCAGACGCGCGCATACCAGCCCTCCGCCGAATTGATTCCAAAAGGTGCTCTCCATGGCGAGAGCAGCGCATGCGCTGCTTTCGCCAAATGAGACCTAAAAACAAGTTACTTACTTACCTGTACACTGTGGTTCTCCGGTATTGATATATTTTATAGATTCACATGCGGCCCTCTGTCCTCCCATTCCAGTTTCACCTTCCATACCTCTACTATTTTACCAACTACACTTGTGCTCGTAATCTGAGGTATGGTGGCCCTGCAGGGGATGGATGCTCTGGGTCGGTGATGTGATTGGCTTTTTGGATTTTGAATGTTGTTTAATGAGGTTAACTGGTTACTAAATGCTATTGATTTTCAAGGGAGATTAACCTTTAAGCTTTATACTGCTATTATACTGTTGCTGTGAGACTCCCACCATGACAATGGGGAATATCCAAGATTGTGAATCTATAAAAGATGGCAATACTGGAGGACCACATTGTACTGGTAAGTTACTTGTTTTTTCTGTCTCAGTCTCAGGAACTGTTCTATTGGTAAGCCCTCTCTTAGGGATCGAGGGTGAACACTCGTGAAACGTAACAGACTGTTCTTGTCTGTCAGTTTATATTAGACTCCATTTTCAGGATACCATCTTCTGGGTGTATTCTCAGATCTAGGAATGATATTTTAGTATAGTTCATATTCATTGTGAAACTGAGTAAGGGGTCTTGGCGTTTGACCCATGCACAGAATTCAATGGCGTCCTCCTTTGTACTCTTCCAGATGACCAGGATATCATCAATGTACCTCTTCCCTAGTCTCATTTTGTTATGGAATGCATCGTTTTCATTATAAATAAACTGAATTTCAAAGTTGTGTAAGTAGAGGCAGGCTAAGCTAGGAGCACAGGTACTACCCGTGGATGTACAGTGGGTTTGTAGAAAGTAGCCACCCTCATATTCAAACACATTTCTGGTTGGGACCATATGTGCACTGTCCAGTATAAAGTCAGCTGCCATCATTTCATTCTCCTGTCTGTGATTCAGCAGATGTTCAATTGCTTCTAGAGTGGTTTTGTGAGGTATGTTAGTATATAACAATTCCACATCTAGTGTGAGTAGAAGTTCTGCATTAGGTTCAAATGTCATGTATTTTAGCTTGTTACGGATGCCCTTTGTGTCCTTCAGGTGTGAGGGCATTTGCCTTACTAATGGTTTCAGAAATAAATCACAGAATTGTGATAGAGGTTCAAGCACCTAACCTATCCCTGATACTGTGGGGTGGTCCGGTTGGTGGGAGGGGTATATTCATGTGGATCATGGAAAGGATATAGAAATACAGTGTCTATGGTTCTTTTTCTAAGAGGAAGTCGGACTACTTTTCAGTTAAACATCTGTTTTCTAAAGCTCTTTTAAATAAAAAAGGGATCTCATCCATAATTTCTGGTGTAGGATCTTTAGTCTGTTTTCTGTAATGTAATTTGTTCCCCAGTAATCTTGAACATTCTGTATGGTACATCTCCCCAGAGAGTATTACTGTACCACCCCCTTGTCTGCTGATTTTTATGACAATAGAGCTGTATTTTTTTAGATCTGCTTTTGCCGCTCTTTCCACCTTGCTAAGATTCTGGAAAGTATGCAGTTTCTTTATATTAAGATTATCTAGGCCTAAATTGACGGCCTGTTTGAAGGCAGCAACTTCTGATGGTAACAGCTGAATCCTAAGCTTAAATGTGGATTTTTTATGGAGGCCTGTGTGGGATGACTGGCGTATTCATGCATGCTTTTACAACACATGCCTTTACAACGGGGGCAATACAACGAGCGCATCGTTACCACGCGTTCCCTTACAACGCAAGTTGTTACAACGACTTGCCTTAGGGAAGTGGTGGACTTTGGAATAGTATATTTTACTATTCCAACTCCAGTCTGTGCAACAGTAGGGAAGGTGTTGGACTTAAAATCCAACAATGCGTTCCCTAAAGCAAGTCATTGTAATGAATTGCTTTGTAATGCAAAGTGTGGTAACGACACATTCTTTGTAGTGCCTGTGTTGTAATGGTACAGTGTGGTTCTGTCTGCGTTGTACATGCTGTTTCCCCTGTGTTTGTGTTCTTATTTCCTTCTCTTGAGGGAAAAAAGAACACTAGTTGAATCTTTCTGAAAAATTCAGCCATCTCAACTTTTAGTTTGAAATGGTCATCCTTAGGAGTAGGGACAAAACCTAAGCCCATATCGATCACCTTCTTTTGGGTGCCAGTGAGGGTCGTGTTACTTAGGTTAATTATACTGTCAGTTATGATTTGCTGGTCCCTGGTTGGGGGGCTTGGTCTTTCCCAGACACCCTGTGGTCTTTGTTTCTCCATTTCCTCTCCCCTTGGCTCTTTCTAAAAAAGGAGGTGGTATGAGTTGCCAAGGAAAACCTTGTTGGGATGGGATGATTTTGGGAAACCAGAAGGGGCTAACCTCATTGTGGTGTACAGAATGTGCCTGGGTTGTAAACAGCTTGTGAGAGAGGATATTGTCAGAACTCTCACCTGGTCAGTGCAGGAGCAGAATGACAACTTTTACCAATACTCCTCCCTGAACCCCATTGTCATCTAATATCCTTTGGAATAACAGATAGGCTTAAAAGGGGGGAAGGGGCAGTGGTATAACAAAACTTAAGAGGGCCCCCCCTGCAAGGTACATGGAGGGGCCCCCTCCGGACTCAATCAGGAGCTCTCCAGCCAGAGTATTGTGCTTCGGGGTCCCCTGGAGCTTGCCCCCCCCCCCCACACCGCGGTGGCCTGTGTTGCACTACTGGAGATGGGGAGTGAAAAAAGAGACAGGCCGTGTATCTTCGTTTTTTTCTCCTGTGAATCTTCTCTCAGACACCTATATGCCAAGTCTGGAGGCTCAGAGAACAATTGCGTCCACCGCAGGGGTCTGTGTTCAACCTCATGGTCACAGGTTAAAATCCCAGTGGGTCAACTCAGCCTTTCATCCACCTGTGGTTGCTACAATGAGTATCATTGAATCGGGTAACAATAAACATCTGTTATTCAACGCCAAGATACCTGCGGGTAAACGTGTGCTTTACAAATACACGTTATGTTATGTTACCATGTAGGCGTGACCGCTCAGTTGGCTAATTACAGAGGGTCTTCAAGACGTTTTGGATAGGTCCCAGGGTGGGAGAAAGCTCCCGTGGCTGGCCTTTGTGAAACAGAGATGCTACTCACTAGGTCTGCAAAAGTATTGGTCAGATCCACGTTTGATTTCCACTCTTGAAATAAAAATCCTGAAGGCAATGAACCTGGGACCAGGTGGGGTCGGCCCTACTCCATCGCCCGGGCTTGGGGAAACAGACCGAATCTTTCCTAAAATTCAAGCAATTCTCTTCTCTAGAGAAATAAATGGATGAAATAGACCTCCCATTCACAACAGCATTGTACATCAGATTTAGGTCGGGCGCCTTGCCTTTATCAACTGCCACCAGCACGTGGAAAGCCAATCATGAGGTTTCCAATTCCTGCCCTGCATGTGGAGAAGCTGAGGAAACTGAAAAAAGTGAGTGAGGAGGGTCAAAAGGGAATATTTAGCGACCAAGGCAGCTCAAGCCCCTACAACTACTAGAAAAACAAAAAGGAGTTGCCTGGTCCACAAAACTGTTTGTGTGTCGTGTCAGACCTAGAACCGTGAGTCCATCAGATCACAACTGTGATAACACTAGGCTGAAAAAATTCCCATCAGCCCACCCTTCTGGTGGAATATCGTCATGTGGGATATATATCATAAATCCAGATCTCACCCAACACACCTGGTAATGATGCAGAGATGGATTTTGAAGATATTCTTCTAGACCACAGTGTTTCACAGGTAGTGCTAATGGAGTGCAGTGCTAGTGAGAAAAAGTGTGAAGGAAAGGTGAAAATAAAATTGGCTCCTGGGACAAAAATTTAATTTAATAGATATTGTCCTAGGGTCAAAATTTAAAATCAATGCCTAATAGTTTTAAATAATAACTATATAATGGCGCGGTACATTGAGGTCGACATGTTTCAGCTCGAGTGGACTGTATGTCCAAGCTTTCTTCAGGACCAGATGATAGTAGCGACTGCAATTTGTGAAAAATTAAACTAGTAACTGTGCACTGATATAATGGATTACTCCTACCAGATACTTTGAGCCCAAATGTTTTCTGGTGGTTATCCAATTATTCATTCTCTCCCAGCATTCTGTGGGAGGTAGCCTCACCTCACCCGGCACCCACTCGGGGAGAAGGAGGCCCCGCTCTGTCCGTCGGTACCTCTAAGCCAGCGTCCGAGAGGGAGTGGAGGCAACTCCTTTTTGTTTTTCTAGAAGCTGAGGAAACAACAGATCATATATTGTTCCTTTGTTCAAAACATTACAAGCAGAGGAGGCACTGGATAGTTCCTCTGTGCCGTTTCCTTGGTCTCCGCCACTACCGGGTAGCAGTGAGAATTTATAGAGCTTATATGTCCCCCGTTATAGTTTTCCCAATTGCCAAATTTGAAGAGAGCATCTGGCCCACTCGGTGTAAAATGTTAACGTTTCTAACTTCACACTGCAGCCCAGTGCATCGATTGAGGATATTTAACTGCACTTCCAGAACTGTTCTGTGCGATTTTATAGATCTGGGTATTGTTACTATCACTGTTATGCCTGTGATTTTACTTATCTTAATTAACTGCTTCTAGACTTGATTTGAAGTAACTTACTCATACTGTATATTGTATGCTTATTGCGTTTATGATCTATGACCGAAATAAAGACAAATTAAATGACTCAAGTTGTCAATGGTACTTAACAGGAATAAAAAAACTGCAAGAGAACATTTATTTTAACTTAACTTTACTGACCCTTATCACTGGTCTTCTCTAAGTTGCTTTTTTTTTAAAGAAATTTTATTAAAGATTGCATACAGTATGCAGAGCTCTGTACCCCAGGGACGTCTACAAGTCAATTAGGCCACATAAATTAGATTGCAATCCAGTTTTCTTAAAGGAGAGAAAAAAAGGGCGTATACAAACAATGCAAAAAGAACAGCCCCCCCCCAACTCCCCTCACCCCCCCTAAACCCCCGCCCACCCGAACCCCACCCAACCCCATCGCACGGTCGCCATCACTCGTCTCCATCTCTTCATATATATATACCGATCTAGATGCATGCACCTGCCCTCGTAGCCCCACCATATTTCACCCATCTCTAAGTTGCTTTTATTAAATCTAGAAAATGTGCAAGCAATATCATCCAACTCGCATAGCCCAGAAGACTTGACTGGTTTCCTCTCGTCTATTTTAAGTATTGAACTGACGCCTTTCATTTACTTGCTTGAGGACGTATTTTATAGCCTTTATCTTGTATTCAACTATGCTTGTTATTTGCCAAAACAACTTCTTTTGACACAACAACTTAAAAATAATTATTCTTTCTTTCTGATGCTTGCGTGTGACCAGCTGTTCAGCAGAAGAAAAACGAAGAACTTCTCAGGAACTCAGGAAAGGAATTATGGTCATTCTCTCAAATACTCTGCTGAGAAAGCGCGCTGCTTACTTCCTTATATATGTTTTCTTTTTTACTAAGTCCGCAATGCTGAAAAGAAGAGTCCTTATCGAAAATAAACGTTGTATGGCTAGCTCAAAGGAAAACCTTCTGCTAAGTTGTCTTTCCTTTATTGCTTGTGCTGACCCTGCTTAGTGGGCAGAAATTGTGTCGAAGGGAAACAACACTTTTCCCCTAAGCACCGGCTTCTGACTGGAAACTTCTCCTTCAAATACCATGGGTAAAATATGGGATGGATCCAAATGCTAGTACTGTGATTTGGGGGAATTAGGGTCATAAGAGATCTTGTACTTGTTTTAGGATGCATGTCAATGGCAAAACGCTGACCCTTGCATACCGGAGGGAAGTTTTAGAGGCATCCATGTCTACGGCTGAAGTATCCATGGTAAATATTTGGCACTAATTAACCAGTGCATCTGAAAGAGACAATTAGTTATGGATTCCTCACCTTAGAATTACCCCCAGGCGTCAGACTGGAGAAGGAGAATTTTTCTTCAGCAGTACCCCTACTCGTCGGTAGGTGGCGACAGACGATACTGCATTCGTCGTTGGCATTGGGGCCACCGGAATGACTTCTCGGCATCTACTTAGACACCGCCCCTGTGCGATGACGTCCGTTCTTTCTTTTTCCACGCCAGCCAGCGCAGATCCGGAGCGAGCGGTACCTCAAGTCACTTTTTGACTCTATTTTTGTGACTTTTTGTCAAAGTCTTTTTGAGTCGTTACGACTCCTGGTGCACAGGGATGTCATCAAAGTGGACTGGCTTCAAGCCTTGTGACTCCTGTCACGAACTGATCTCGGTGACGGATCCCCATCTTGTGTGCCTCTGGTGCCTGGAGCGCGACCATGACCCTTAGTCGTGTTCCGACTTCCGGGCCATGGCCCGATGTCTTTGCGCAAGCGGTCCCGATAGCTTCTGTAGGCCCGGCAGTCGGCTCTGTGCCAATTGAGGTCCCGGTCGAGAGGGAGGTCAAGGGACCGGTCGCGGAGCCATCATCACTCCTCGTCGAAGTCTTTGTCTTCGGTTAAGTCGGAGCACAAAAAGAAGGCGAAGAAGCACCATTGCTCTTCACGTTCTCCCCGTCCATTGGCAGACGTGGTGCAGGATGCGGGTGTTAGTCACCCGTGGGGACTGTTGGGCCGACCCAAGCTTCCCTCCCTTTCCGGGGTGCCCAGGCGACCCCTGCCCAACTTTGTAGCTATTACGAAGCTCTTCATTCTATTTTTGGCAGCCCGACTGCACCTGCACGACTTTGGGCCCCGCGGAACCGGCTGGGGGCTTTAGGCCTTTGATGCCGGTGGCTTTGGCTCCGGCATCGCCGGGCTCCGAGGGATCCAGGCCTGGATCCAGGCTTGAATCAGATTTTCACCAGTCGGCCTCGTGACACCTCCTCTGGTGCCAAATCCATTGGTGACACCCCGGCCCCCTCCAACAGTGATTGTGTCCACAGCCGACGTCAAACCCGGCCTCCCACTCAATGGGAACACAGAGCCGGACCGTCGTCCGGACTGGCACCGACCGGTACTTTTGTACCCCTGTTCTCCCCTGACGGTCCATATCGCCCTGAGTAGCCACCAGAGGAGGATGAGGAGGACTGTGAGGGGTCTGTGGACCGTCTGGCAGACCTCTTGGAAGAACCGGACTGGAGAGAGGAGTTGGGGGAGGCCAGTGGTCTGGACACTTCCCCAGAACTTGTCATGCTTTCTCCCCCTACCGTGGCTATGGAAGAGGGTGCATCATACGCAGTGGTGTTGCGTAGGGCAGCTGAGGCCTTAAACCTTGAGTTTCCTATGGTGGCGGTTAGGACTAACCTTCTAACCGAGGTGCTTCAACTGGCAGCAGCCTCTTTGGAGCCCCTGCTGCTGTCCAATGTGGCCCTTACAGACATCCTTTTGGGCATGTGGTCCAAGCCCAACACAGGGGCTACTGTGGACAGGATGATTGGACAACGCCATTGCCCGCCCCCGTGCGACTCCTCTTTCCTCTCCCAACATTCCGCCCCTGGAAGCTTGGTGGTCCAAGTTTCGACTTCCAAGGGTGCATTACCTACCACACCACCTGATAGGGAATCCAAGAAGCTGGACCACCTTGGGAAGAAGATGTTTTCTTCCTCCAACTTTGGACTGCGGTCGGTGAACACTGCATGTCTCTTGGGTTGTTACTCCCGCTCTATGTGGGATTCAGTCACGCAAGTGCTATCACAATGCCCAGAGGAGGCCCGGGTTGTACTCTCCTGTGCAGTGGCTGAAGGGAGAGACGCAGCAAAGTTCATCATCCGATGTGGGCTGGACACCGCCGACTCCCTGGGCAGGATGATTTCCACATCCGTAGCCATTAGACGCTATGCCTGGCTGAGGTCCTCTGGCTTTTCGGACGATGTCCAAGCTACTCTGTTGGACATGCCCTTTGATGGCCGTCACCTATTAGGCAACAAAGCAGACAACGAGCTTGAGCGCTTCAAGCACTCTAACTCTATGATCAGGTCCTTGGCCCTCGCTTCCATCTCTCCCCCGTGCAGTCTGCTTTTCACCCTTTTCGTGGCTGTGGAAGGGGTGGCCCACCAAGTTTCATACAGAGCCACAAGCCTGCGCAAGCTGTCCAGCCTCTGCGTGGCCCGGGAAGTGGGACCCACCGTCGCGGGTCTGGGAGTCAGGGAGATGACCAGTCCACCAGCGCCCCCTCTGCAGTAGCCTCCAAGCCCTCCTAGTCTGACCTATAAGGGCCACCAATCGCCAGTTGGTGGCAGGATTCACCATCACCTCCCCCACTGGTGAAACATCACGTCGGACAGGTGGATTTGGCAGATAATCCAAGGGGGCTACTCCCTCCCCTTCGAGACTACCCCTCCATCCATGCCACCTCAATTCCATCGCATGTTGGAGGATCATCTGGACCTTCTCCAACTGGACGTTACGGCTCTCTTGACCAAGGGGGCTATCGAACGAGTTGCTGTCCCAGAAGTAGGTTGTGGTTGTTATTCCCACTACTTTCTGGTGCCCAAGAAGGACATCATCAGAGCGGTTCTGGACAAAGCTCAGTTTCGGGCGGCCACATGGGAGAGGCAGAGATCAGAGCCCTCCACGTCAACCTTCTGGAGCTTTGGGAGATCCGTCTTGCACTGAAGGCATTCTTCCTTCTATCAAAGGGAGAGTTGTGCAGGTGTTCACAGACAACACCACAGTCATGTCGTTTTGCGACAAATAGGGCGGGTGGGTTCGTGGACCTTATGCCAGTAGACACTTCATCTCTGGAAGTGGCTGAACCATTAGGACATGTCCCTGGTGGTTCAACACATGGCAGGTTCTCTGAATGCCAGAGCAGACGAACTCAGCCACCAGTGCATTATGGATCACGAATGGCGTCATCACTCAGAGGTGGTGCCCGGTCTCATTCAGTGGTGGGGAGAGCCTTGGTTAGATCTATTCGCCACAGAGAACGCGCAATGTCAGCAGTTATGGCGTTTAAATTTCCAAGGCGGCACTCGCTCGGCTACGCTTTTCATGGCGAGTGGAGTTGCGGTCTTCTATACGCCTTTACGCCTATACCACTTCTACCTATAGTGCTGAAGAAGATCAAGCGCAACTGGGCCCAAGTCATTTTTGTGACCCCGGACAGGGCACAAAGAGTCTAATATCTCGAGCTCTTGCACATGGCCATCGATCCTCCGATCAGACTGCCCCTTTGGGAGGATCTTCTGTCGCAGCAGCAGGGGACGGTCCTCCACCCGAACCTGTGCAGCCTCTACCTCCTTGCGTGGGGATTGATTGACGACAGTTGACAGCTTTTGACCTTCCTCCCGAAGTCTGTAACATTATCTTGGCAGCCAGGTGTCCCTCCACCAAAACGGAATATGCCTGTAGATCAGGGGTCTTCAAACTGTGGGGCGCGACCCCCAGGGGGGCCGTGGAGCGATGCAAAGGGGGTCGTGCCTTCACAGTCCTACTTCTTCCCAGGCCCAAGGGTTTCAGCCCCCCTCCTCCCTCGTCATGTCTCTCAGCCCGGCTGCTGCTGCAGTGTAACTCGAGCTGTGGGCTGGGCTGGGCAGTGTTTGCAGTCATTTCCAACACGCCCGAGTTTTTCACAGGTCTTTAAAGACCATTTGCATATTTACATGCCTTTGTAAACTGATTACAGCGGCTTAGTTTTTTTCCTGGTTTCAGTACCCCCTGGGCCCCACTGTGCCTGTTCCTTACATTTGTATTTTACAATTACTGCTGTAGTGTAAAAATGTATTTAATGAAATGGAATATAAAGTAGAGTTTGCCAAAAGAAAAATGCCTGCCTGTTTTGTTTAAAGACCCTTCAAAGATCTCCTCTTGACACTAAATAGACTTTTAAATACAAAAGTATCTATGCATTAGTTATGTGACTTTTCTGTCTTTTTTCTCTTTGTCAGTCAGGGATCATTGAGGCAGCCCTAGAACACAATTAAAAGTGCTTTCCATTTATATTTGTTGTTCGAAGTATGCACAGATAAGTGCTTAAAATACAGCTTTAGGTGTCTGCTTATTTTTGTACCGACTGGGCCATCAAAATAATCTGCTGGCAACCCTAACCATAGGACTGTAAGTTTGTTGCAGCATCAGCACATTATTTATTTCCTCCACCCTCGATCCCCGATTAATGCCGCAGTAGTTTAACTTAGATCTGAAACCCTACGCCGCCGTCAAGAACATGCTGAGTTACTTCAAGTGTATGGAAATGCGCCCTACATTCAGACTACTCGCTTCTCATTCTCACCCTTCACTTTCACGCCCACCGTGCACTCACACTGATCACCATGCACTCACACCATTCACCCTGCACTCACAGTAATCACAATACACTCACACTGATCACCATGCACTCACACCATTCACCTGCTCACCCTGCACTCACAGTGATCACTCTGCACTCACAATGCACTTGCGCTGTTCACACTATACCTCACCCTGCATTCACACGAGTACACTACTCAGCCTGCACTCATGTGACACTTCACTCACCTGACCCCCTCACTGCTCAATAAGCAACTCACTCAAACAAGCCCATCAGTAATCATACATTCGATCGTCCCATTCTGAACTTGCATCCGCACCGAAATTCATACACCACCTCACTCACCCTGCAGTCACTTATCTTACCCTACTCTCGCACTGTTGCCTCGCTCACCGTGCACTCACATGGGCACACTTTTCACCCACACAGTGTGCAGAGGGTTAATGTGCCTGCTACAAAGAACGTGTACCATGCAGATCACAGAACTGAGTGTGAGTAAACTATGAGTAGTGCTATAAAAAATGAAATGTTTGTCAGAAAGGTGCTATAGAGAGATGAGGTGCATTGTTAAAGTGAGAGGTTGAATGGGGAGAGTTCAGATGTTGTAAAAAGGGGTGAAAGAAAATGGCCTGCAAAATGAGAGAAGGATCGGGGTTAGGAGAGGAGAGAGGGATGGAAGGGAGGAGGTGAGAGGAAAGCTGCATGGGTAAACTGCTTAACTCTGCACAAAACCGCCAGGTTTTTAAGGGACCCCTGCCTCTCCTTGCCAGGGACAGGTGAGCTTCTAAAGTGGCAGCACGTTTTCCTGCGGACTGGAAGGCCCTTCTCAAAGGTTGACTAGAAATCTTTCTGATGTTAATTGCTGTATTTTGATTATAAACGGATACTGATGGGGTGAAATCTTTCCTCAGTGTTACTGTGTGTAAAAAATGTCAAAATAATGAAGCAATGCTATCCCAAAATAAGCGGCATCACATAACATCACTTACATTTTCTTCCCACACAATTTAGTCAAGCCTGTCGCGTAATTTGGTCCTCACTTGACTCATAATTCTCGTAGCCCTGCCTACAGGTTTAGGAATTTTTGTCAGGGGGGGGGGGAGTCCTTATGCCTCAAAATGTTGACAGAGTGGTCTCGGCATCCAAAAGTTTGAAGACCTCTGCTGTAGATGGAACAAGTTTGTGGCATGGTGCGCAGCAAAGGCCGTGGATCCCCTTTCTGCCCCCCTTTCAGAGCTTCTCTTCTTCATTCATTCTTTGGCCCTGCAAAGCTCCTCTCTGGGCACCCTAAAATGTTATCTTTTGGCCATTTCGGACTTTTTTTGGCTACCTGACCAGCCTTCTCTTTTCAAGTCCCCTATTGTAAATCATTCCCTTAGGGCATTACTCACTTGTATCCTCCAATTCCTTTGGTAATGCCTCAGTGGGACTTGAACCTGGTTCCGACATATCTTATGTGCGCTTCCTTCGAGCCGCTACATAACTGTCCTCTCAGACTTCTGACACTTAAAACTGCCTTTCGGGACACCATCACCTCTGCTCGTAGGGTGAATGAGCTTCAGGCTCTTTCTTCAAAACATCCTTTTCTGGCTGTTCATCCGGACAAAATTGTCCTTTGCACTAGGCCTTCTTTTCTTCCCAAAGTGGTTACCTCTTTCCACATAGGGTCACAATGGACCAAATCAAAATCATAGTGTCCACTATTAAATCGGGATCGGCCTTGGACCCTTGTCCACTCTCAGTGCTTCTGCCGGTAATGGATTCCATCATCCCATTACTTACCCAAGTCTGCAACTCTACCCTACTAGCAGGCACTTATCCAGACCCCTTAAAAAACACACTACTAAAACCCCTGTTAAAAAAACCTTCCCTGGATAAAAATGAGCTAAAAAACTACAGGCCCATTGCGAGTCTCCCTTTCGTGGCAAAGGTGATCGAAAAAGCCATGAACATTCAGATTTCTGAATTCATTGAAAAACACCATCTCCTGGATGACACGCAATTTGGATTCCGGAAATACCATGGGACAGAGACAGCCTTGATTAAGGCCGCCGATGATATCAGGGTAATTCGGGATCAGGGGGGAACAGCCATTCTGGTAATGCTGGATCTATCAGCGGCCTTCGACACGGTCGACCATACAATCTTGGTCGATCGTGTCGAGGGATTCGGAATCTGCCATTCTGCCAAAGATCTAATTGCTTCCTTCCTAGCCAAAAGAACGCAGGCTGTCATCTTAGGCCCATTTCAATCGGCGCAACTTTCATCTCCCTGTGGGGTTCCCCAAGGCTCATCCCTAAGTCCGGCACTTTTCAACATTTATGTGTCGGACCTTGCTAAAACCATCAAAGCACATGGGATGAGCCTAACCTCCTATGCCGATGATACCCAGTTGGTACTGGCAATCAAAGGTGACGGAGATCAAGTGGCTGAAATATTTAAGAAGGGACTTATCGACATAGGAGAATGGATGGCCACTAATTGTCTCAAATTAAACTCAGATAAAACTGAGGTGGTCATATTTGGACCTCTTCTCCCAGCCTGGCCATCAAGCTGGTGGCCAGATGCCTTCGGTACCCCTCCCACTCCAACCGCCAAAGTAAGGAATCTTGGTATTGTCTTCGATGAAGGTTTACACTTCATGGATCATGCCAATAAAACAGTTTCCACAGCACATCTAAAACTAAAGATGATCAGAAAAATTCGACCTTTTCTCCCGGAGCCTGCCATTAAAACCTTGGTCACCTCCCTAGTATTTTCTGCCCTGGATTATTGTAACGGCCTCTTTCTCAATGCTCAATCCAGAGTAATAACCAAACTGCAAACCATCCAAAATACAGCAGCACGCTTGCTCTCAGGTAAAGCAAAATATGAATCAATTTCAAAAAGCATAAGGGATTACCACTGGCTCACCGTTCGAAATAGAATCCATTTTAAGTCCCTCTGTATCGTCTTCAAGGCGCTCAATAACCAAGGACCTCACTTTCTGAAAGAGCAGCTCCAACCATACAAACCTAACAGAATGTTACGCTCAGCTACCCTCGGCCAACTGGTCATTCCTCGTACAAAGACTGTATCCTGCGGTGATCGACGTTTCCTGGTGGCAGCACCGAAGCTCTGGAATACTCTACCCCTAATCATCAGGCAGAGCCCCTCCCTTCTTCACTTCCGTAAGCTCCTAAAAACTTGGCTGTTCAATCAATGATTCCTCTGTCCCCACGTTTCTCACCACAAGTAACTGGTTTCTACTAGCGCCAAGACGCCCTAGGGTATACGCTGCGCTTTATAAATATCAAAAATAAATAAATAAATAAATAAATAAATAGGGTAGACCATCACTTTGCCCACCAACTTCCCATCCCACATCCTTCTAAAGAGGAAGAGAGGCTCCACCATCTGGATCAAAAACGTGCGCTTTCCTTCTATCTGGATCGCACAAAATAATTCCGGGTGGATGACCAGCTCTTTGTTGGCTAAGTGGAAGCCAAGAAAGGTCAAGCCGTGCAGAAGCGAACCATCTCCCGATGGGTCTTTCTTTGCATCACGATCTTCAATTCCTTAGTGAAAAAGAAACCTCCAGTGTTGTTGCGTGCCCATTCCACCAGAGCGACGGCAGCCACTAGTGCTTTGGGACGTGGGGTCCCCCTTCATGACATCTGCCAGGCAGCTATGTGGGCTTCTTTTCACATGTTTACTAAACACTACTGCCTGGACAGCCAAGTCCGGAGAGACGGCTTCTTTGGCCGTTCTGTTCTCCAGGACTGCCTGGTGTAAACTTGGTTTGCAGATCCAACTCCGGGGTTGGTATTGCTGGGGTATTTATTCTAAGGTGAGGAATCCATTGCTAATTGTCTCTTTCAGATGAACAAGTTACTTACCTTCGGTAAAGATATATCTGTACGAGACATAGATTAGTTATGGCTCCTCACCGCGCCATCCATCCTCCCCGTTCTGCGAACTGACTTCTAGGGTAAAGGACTCCCTTGCAGGGCCCTAGATTAGTGCACTAGTGGTCAGTGTCTTGCATGGCTCTGTGCTTCTGGCGTGGAATGTCATGTAAAAAACTGAAGTCAGCGCGCAGGGGCTACGTCTAAGTAAATACCGCAATGTCATTCCGGTGACCAGGGTGCCAAGGACGAACGGAAAGTTAACCGACGCCACCTACCGATACTCAGGGGTACTGCTGAAGAAAAATTCTCCGGATCCAGTCTGATGCCTGGGGTAATTTTAAGGTGAGGAATCCATAACTAATCTACGTCTCTTACAGATATATTGCTACCGACGGTAAGTAACTTGTTCACCGTTGCGCACCAGCTTCAGACTGAACTGCCATATAGGCTTTAGCTACCAAAATCAAACAGGGAATCCAATTTTCATCCAAGTAATCTAAAGTAATCCATTTGATTCCAAAATACTCCAGAGTTCACGCAGAGGCAGCGTGATTCCAAACTTGTGATGTTGAAGAAATGCCCATCTAGGCTTTTTTCAGTAACACGTTATAATTCACTTCAAATCCTGGGTATCCGTACAGACATTCGCCCGATGCAGTTCAGCTACAACCCCTTCATCAAGGGTATCTGTAGTATAAAAGAGGCCCATCAGCAACCATAAATAATCGACTAAACTTGAACATAGATACACCATTGAACCATTCACACTATGCAATCCGTAAAGTAATTACATGAAAACCATCACCAAATCGTACTGCAACCCTCAGCACCATGAAATCTGTGCTCACTTTAAACCACATTTATATTTGCAGAAAACAGAAAAGTGTTTGGTGCGAGATAAATTTGTCATTACACCATTCTTAAAATATACCCAGCGCTGAACTGTGACAATTGCACAAACTAATTGTAAAAAGCCAAACAAACACCAAACAGTAAACTCACGGTGCAACAGATGGATAATCTGAATTTTCAATGTATCTGCGCCGTAGCCTGCAGCGTGACCGCTCCATCTAACACCCATGCACCCAACACAATTGTGCACAAAAGGGACGAGTCACTGATAAACCTGTTTTGAGCAACACAGGCGAAACCCATCCCTTTAAACATGCCGTGAAATGTAAACAACAAGCATTTGCAATGCAATGGTCTCGGCATCATTAAAGGTAGAGCTATTGGCATTGCTCATGACGTTTCTTTTTTTTTCTTTAAATCATAAATAAATGGCATTGTCATTTACATTGCCAATACACAGCACTCTGCACTCAACAGCACACACCACTCTGCACCTGCACTCACTACTCTGCACTCACTACTCTGCACTCACTACTCTGCACTCAATACTTTGCACTCACTATTCTGCATTCTGCACACTCACTCTTCACTCACTACTCTGCACTCACTACTCTGCACTCACTACTCTGCGCTCTGCACTCACTACTCTGCGCTCTGCACTCACTACTCTGCACTCTGCACTCACTCTGCATTCTGCACACTCACTCTGCACTCACTACTCTGCACTCTGCACTCACTACTCTGCACTCACTACTCTGCACTCTGCACTCACTACTCTGCACTCTGCACTCACTACTCACTACTCTGCACTCTGCACTCACTACTCTGCACTCACTACTCTGCACTCACTACTCTGCACTCACTACTCTGCACTCACTACTCACTACCTCTGCACTCACTACTCTGCACTCACTACTCTGCACTCACTACTCTGCACTCACTACTCTGCACTCACTACTCACTACTCTGCACTCACTACTATGCACTCACTACTCTGCACTCACTACTCACTACTCTGCACTCACTACTCACTACTCTGCTCTCACTACTCATTACTCACTACTCTGCACTCACTACTCACTACTCTGCACTCACTACTCACTACTCAATACTCTGCACTCACTACTCACTACTCTGCACTCACTACTCACTACTCTGCACTCACTACTCTGCACTCACTACTCACTACTCTGCACTCACTACTCACTACTCTGAAATCACTACTCACTACTCTGCACTCACTACTCTTCACTCACTACTCACTACTCTGCACTCACTACTCACTACTCTGCAATCACTACTCACTACTCTGCACTCACTACTCACTACTCTGCACTCACCGCTCTCTACTCTGCAGTCACTACTCTGCACTCACTACTCTGCACTCACTACTCTGCACTCTGCACTCACTACTCTGCACTATGCACTCACTACTCTGCACTCTGCACTCACTCTGCATTCTGCACACTCACTCTGCACTCTGCACTCATTACTCTGCACTCTGCACTCACTACTCTGCACTCACTACTCTGCGCTCTGCACTCACTACTCTGCGCTCTGCACTCACTACTCTGCACTCTGCACTCACTCTGCATTCTGCACACTCACTCTGCACTCACTACTCTGCACTCTGCACTCACTACTCTGCACTCACTACTCTGCACTCTGCACTCACTACTCTGCACTCTGCACTCACTACTCACTACTCTGCACTCTGCACTCACTACTCTGCACTCACTACTCTGCACTCACTACTCTGCACTCACTACTCTGCACTCACTACTCACTACCTCTGCACTCACTACTCTGCACTCACTACTCTGCACTCACTACTCTGCACTCACTACTCTGCACTCACTACTCACTACTCTGCACTCACTACTATGCACTCACTACTCTGCACTCACTACTCACTACTCTGCACTCACTACTCACTACTCTGCTCTCACTACTCACTACTCACTACTCTGCACTCACTACTCACTACTCTGCACTCACTACTCACTACTCAATACTCTGCACTCACTACTCACTACTCTGCACTCACTACTCACTACTCTGCACTCACTACTCTGCACTCACTACTCACTACTCTGCACTCACTACTCACTACTCTGAAATCACTACTCACTACTCTGCACTCACTACTCTTCACTCACTACTCACTACTCTGCACTCACTACTCACTACTCTGCAATCACTACTCACTACTCTGCACTCACTACTCACTACTCTGCACTCACTGCTCTCTACTCTGCAGTCACTACTCTGCACTCACTACTCTGCACTCACTACTCTGCACTCTGCACTCACTACTCTGCACTATGCACTCACTACTCTGCACTATGCACTCACTCTGCATTCTGCACACTCACTCTGCACTCTGCACTCATTACTCTGCACTCTGCACTCACTACTCTGCACTCTGCACTCACTACTCTGCACTCACTACTCTTCACTCTGCACTCACTACTCTGCACTCACTATTCTGCACTCTACACTCACTATTCTGCACTCTGCACTCACTACTCTGCACTCTGCACTCATTCATTTCATTTCAAAACTTTATTCGATTCAATACAAGAATCATAAAAGTAGAAGTACATTTAGAACACACAGTTAAAAATTCGCTATAAAAACAGTTTTACAATTTATGGCACTATAAAAGTTCATTGGCAGATGAAGTCACATAACCATATTATCACTTTAAGTTAATCATCTCTGGATTATACATAATTTTATCAGGCAAGGGTGTTTTCTTTTTTGGGAACAAGTAAAAATGTTAAAAAAGAATCACGGTACAGGATTATAAAGTGCACATGTCAAATGGTATAGTTCTTGGGGCAAAATTCTAGCCATACCGTTTCCTAATCTGGAGTGATACTCGTATAAAGTTCAACATTGCACAGCAGACTGTAGGGGATGACAAAGATATTAGGAAATCATAACCCTCTTTGTAATGGCGTATTTGTTCTTCCTTGAGAATCGGTTTGATAAACCTGGTTCTCGGGTCTTTATATAAGGAACAAAAAAGAACAAGATGCATTGTGTTTTGGCTATCTTTGTAATTACAGTTGCAAGGTGGGAGTTCCTTACACCAGCCCCCCTGTATGGGGAATGCAAAAAGAAAATGCAAAGTATGTAGCCTGAATCTTGTCAAATAAAAACGCCATTGTACATGATTTGTAAAGGTCAGATAGAACTGATGCTGTAAGACAGCCTTGGGGGCATAGGGACTGTCCATACAATTTACAATCGATGATTTCCAGTAATGCGATTTAATTACATTTTTGATATCTCCCTGTATGTTTTCAGGGTTGTCAAAGGTGTCACCCAAGCCTATTTTATGAAACATTTCATTACATAGGATAACCAGGGGATTTGGTTCATATTTGACAATTTCAAACAATCCTGGACAATATCCTTAGTAAGCTGTAAGTCCTCCGATACCCATATTTTGCCCCATAACAACAGAGGAGAAAGACGAATAATGTCACTTACATAATTTAAGCCTAGTTCATTGTGGGCGAATTTATTTGAGGAGCCTGATGGGATAGCCAAGACACGTTTTAGAAATTTATTTTCCATAATCTGTATCGTGTCGGGGCTATCTGTCCCCCAGACCCCTGCCCCATAGGTAGCAATTGACAGACATTTTGCTTTATACAGAGTTTTTAAATGTGAAATGGGTTTTTGGCCTAATTTACCACAAAAGCGAAACAATCCCTCTATTGAGCGACTAGCACTCTGCACTCGTGTTTTCATTAATGGTGCCCAACTTAATTTGTGATTAAAAAGGTTTCCCAAATAATTAAAATTTTCAACCTTGTCAATGACGGAGGTACTCACTGCAAACTTTCTGCTCTTTGTGCCCTTCGGGCCACAGACCATGATAAAAGACTTAGCAAAATTCACTTTGAGATCTAGGTCCAACATAAATTTGTGAAAGGCATCAAGGCAGTGCTGCATGCTATTTGCAGTGAGTGTCATGAGAACCGTATCATCGGCATAGGAAAGCATTGGAGTGCTTCTACCAATTACTTTTGGGAAATCATGGCAATGGTCCAACAGGTATTTTTCCAGGCCATTAGTATATACAAGAAATAAAAAAGGAGCTAATATGCATCCTTGTCGGACACCCTCGGTCGAGGGAATGGACTTGGTTTTTTCCCCCCCTGGTCCAAACCTTATGGCCACCGTGGTGGATTCGTGGAGTCTGCGAAGAAGAGTGACCAGGGGTTCCTCGAAACCCATTTCCTCCATCATTTGCCACAGCTTACTACGACACACAGTGTCAAATGCACTTGATAGGTCCATAAAAGCAAGATGGATTGAAGATTTTTTTGCCTTTGTGTATTTCCCAATAATTAACGCCAAATTAAGGCACTGTTCAACAGTGCCTTTTCCTTTTCTAAATCCATATTGGGAATTTACAATCAGGCCCACCGAGTCCGCCCATGATTCTAATCGTGCTAAAATAACCCTGCCCAAAATTTTGCATGATGCGTCAATTAGGGAGATTGGGCGATAGCATCGGGGATCAGATCTATCGCCCTTCTTAAAAATTGGCACCACCACTGCCTCCTTCCAGGATGCAGGAATGTGGCTAGTGACAACTGCTTTAAAAACATTCAACAACACAGGTGCCCAGACTTTGATATTGTGTTTAAAAAAGTCCAAAGGTACTCGGTCGGGACCAGGTGCTTTTAGTGATGTACCTTTTAATAACGCGTCCTCCACTTCTTGCAGAGTCAGCGATGAACTCAGGGAGAGGGAAGATTGGGGAACCACAGATACCCTTTCATCTACTGTCGGTATCACATTTGGTTGGATGTTATGGGGATTAAAAATATTCCCAAAATGGGTTTCCCACGAATCACAGTCAATCTCCATTACAATGTTATCCATATCATTATTTACAAAAAGTGGGCGATTGATGACTTCCCAGAAAAGTCTGCTATCCTTTAATTCTGTTGACTTTTCTAAATCTTCCCAGGCTTGATTTTTTAAACCCAACTTCCTTGTTTTGATAGCTTCTTTATAAGCTGATCTAGCTGCTCTTACTGATTTTATGTCCCTTGGTTTTTGTTTTAATGCTGCTTTCAGCAATCTCTGGGTTGCTGAACATGCAGCATCAAACCATCTGGGGCCTGACTTTTTGTTTTTGCCAATTGGTTTTATTAGGCGCTCAGCTACATGCTCACATAGGGATTCAAAATTACCTATAACCTCTTCTGGACCGGTTGTAGGTGTGAGGCAGGCCTCATATTCAGCGCTATATCCATTTAGGATCTCTGCCTCAAGACCCACCGCGTCTATTTTGCCCCATTTAAGGGTGATACCTTGGTTTTTACTGTACTTTACCGGTTGCTCCCAAATAGGATGTTTGGGTTTAACCGGACAAAACAGGGTTAAAATTAAAGGATTATGGTCACTGGCAGCATTAGGTATTACTTCCAACTTATCGACATAGGAAAGGTGCCCACTAGAAACAATTACAAAGTCAATAAAACTCATAGTGCCCCTGGTTCCCTGGAACGTCGGTATAGGCACGGAGTTTGGTCCAACCCAGGGCTCCAATATACATAAATCATTTAAAATAATGATATTATTTAACGCATCCCCCTGAGGTGTGTGTTTAAAATGTGACAGCGGTTGATCTTGTGAATCTGTCAAGCCACAGACCTTTGAATCACCATGGGCACATAGTGAACAATTGAAATCACCCAACCAGATAACAAATAGTTGGGGTTGTTCTTGACGTACCCCAGCTATGGCCCTTTCTAATTCCAGGATTACAGTTGTCTCATTGTTGTCAAAAATATTATAATACCAATTAATCAGCAACAATGGTTCAGGGAACAAATTGACCAACATCAACACTTGGAACCAAGGTGAATCAACTATTATAGAGGCCACAAGTTTACATAATTTTAACGAGGTTGCTGACATTAAACCACCTTTTGCCCTGCCCATTTGAGAGGGTATTGCTAAGGTGTTAAAAGCTTGGAAACCCTCCATGCTCTGGGCAGTTCTACTCCATGTTTCCTGCAGGCACAGGATGTCGCAATCCCCCACAAAGTCCAACCATGCCTCGTCCTCAAGTCTTGATGCAAGTCCAGCAATATTCCACGAGATTAGACCCATCTTTTGATCATTTTTATGTCTCATGTCCGGTTCTGTTACTGCTTCTATTAGATTGTTCCCAGAAGGGGTTAAGCTTAAATCACATTCTCTGACAGAAGATACCTCAGGTACTTGAGCATCAGGAGTTTGGTCATCATCGATGGGAACAATCTCCAGTGAGATATTTTTGCCACTTTCCCCCTTCTCCCACAGGCTGGGTTCTCCTGATACTGAATTATCCATAATCCTGGGAGGATCTTGTGATGGTCAATCGATCTCTTCCATGCCTACAAGTGGATTAAAGCGGTTTCTCAGGGGGACATTATTTGGGGGCCATCCTACATAATCCTCTCCCTGAAGCCTTGGTCTTAAGTTGTTATGCCAAGCTTGCAAGGGGTAGTTTTTGTTACTGTGGATCATTTCCCAGGAAAAGGCATCACTCTGTTGGGAGGGTCCCCAGTTGTTCTGGCTTGGCCATATAACCCTATTTCTGTGGGTCCACATAGGATACATTTCGTTATTAGATGCCTGCCTAGCGTTCTTATAGGGGAGAGATTGGGGTGCAAAATTCAGGCTAGGGTAAAAATACTCCAGACCTATGCACTGGATATCCCCAACTCTAGCAAATCTCGGTTTGCTACAGATGATATCTTTTACCCAGGTGTTACTGAAGTTAATCAAGATACAATCCCCCTCGAGATCCTTCTCACTTGGGCCTACCCAGGGGACTCTACGTACGCTAAGTATGTTTGTTTTAGAGTCGGAGGGGAGTGGTCTATTAATGTTAAGCCAGAATATTATTTTATTTCTTAGCTCCTGGGTAGATTCTGTTTTATTGGGGGGGAGTGGGGGTACTCCAGTGAGTATTACCATAAAAGGGGCTGAATCTGGCGGCAAGTTCAGGGGTGGTGGTTTCTTTCGATGTACTACCTCACCATCGTTGCTTTTTGTATTATTTATGGAACCCTGTAAACCTGTTTGTTTTGTTTGTTTTTGCCCTTGGGTACTTCCCTGTTTGGGGGTCGCGGTTTCCGTCGTTGATGCCATATTGCCCATTTTTTGACCAGTTGTCCCTGCCACATTCGCAGAAACAGGTTTAGAACGGGGTAGTGGTATCGGTTTTGTTTGAACTAGCGGGGCCGGTGCCACCTTAGGATTAGGCATTTTGGCGTTTGTGTTTATACTTTTATTCTCACTCCCCTTTTTTGGGTCACTACTGCTAACAATGATATTTTTATTCTTATTTCTTGTACCCCCCTCTTCAGGCAATTTGTTCTTACTTGCCGAAGTTTCAGGGGGATTGGAATTGGAGGAAATAATATATTCAAGTTGATCTAACTTCAGGTTAACAATCTGGATTTTCTCTAATACAGGCAACAGGAGTATTTGAACTAGTTTCTCAATTTCCCCCAGAAGGCGGTCATTGTTGTTGGTACTAAAAGAGAAGGTTTTCTGACCCATGTCGGCCAATAGAGGACCCTTTTGTTTAGTAGGGATTGTTAGGGTTTTAGATGGTGCTGACTTCGCTAACTTTGGTTTAGCCCCTTTCCTATGTGTGCCACCTCTCTTACGTTTATTTGGGTTATGAGGTTCCCGCTGAGATGCCACTATCTGATCTTGTGTAGGAGTAGGAACATTTTTACTTGAATTGCTCAGGTTGTTATCTATTACATTTACGTTTACTCCCGTAATATCTGGTGAAATGGGTATGGGAGTAAGTGAAGATGCCTCAATTTGGGAATCCCCTGGGTCCGCTATCAGGACGGTCTGTGATTCAGGGATTATCTCTAGATTTGGGCTAGCCTCCAAATTACCATCCGAACAAAGTAAACTTTGCTCAGGAGTAGGTAATTTGGTAGGGGTAATTTTTAATGCAATATTCCCCAGGGACGAGCGTTTTCCTGTAATCAGGTCAAGTGACAGACGCTTTTCTGTGAGGGCAATTTCCTTTTCTAAAATCCCAGTTGCCCGGCTGATAAAATCGTCCAAAGTTCCAGTGGCTTTGCCATTATTTGTTTTAACGGTGATCTGTCTACTCTTCCCTGAGCGTGTGGACATCATAAGGGTTACAAAAAAAGCACAATTTATAGTGCCAGATTTATAAAATGAAAATTATAATGGAAACAATTTGGAAACGATAGATAAATAGAAAGGGGGTAGCCCCGACCCGACCTTGTACGTCCTTGGACGGCCTTAGACGGCCCCGCCCTTGTCCCGGGCTTCTCCCGGTCGCTCCCGCTCGCTCCCGCGAAGCGGGAACGCTAGGCTCCTTATGACTCTACTACCACGTGATAGGCGGGGGGGGCGTGGCCAGCGGGGAGAGCAGCCCAGGTGATGGTGATTGGGCGCGCAGGGGCTCCTGGACACTGGAGTCCCCTGCCTATGCTCGCAGCCCCGCTGGTTACTCGCCTGCCCCGCGCTCCTCCTGATGACTCAGTTGCTGCCTCCTGGCAGGCACCGCGCTGCGGGACCCGCGAAGCGGGTCCGGCGAGGCGTAGAAGCCGGCGGGATCCACAAAGGGGTCAGCTGCAAAGGGTCTGCTGCACTGAGGCTCCGCTATGCTCCTCTGACGTCCTGGCGCTACAGGTTCGTTTCCTAAACAGGTCCCACAGGCAAAAGGTGAGGTTTGCTTTTACCTCCGTTGGCGGGGGGGCGTGGCCAGCGGGGAGAGCAGCCCAGGTGATGGTGATTGGGCGCGCAGGGGCTCCTGGACACTGGAGTCCCCTGCCTATGCTCGCAGCCCCGCTGGTTACTCGCCTGCCCCGCGCTCCTCCTGATGACTCAGTTGCTGCCTCCTGGCAGGCACCGCGCTGCGGGACCCGCGAAGCGGGTCCGGCGCGGCGTAGAAGCCGGCGGGATCCACAAAGGGGTCAGCTGCAAAGGGTCTGCTGCACTGAGGCTCCGCTATGCTCCTCTGACGTCCTGGCGCTACAGGTTCGTTTCCTAAACAGGTCCCACAGGCAAAAGGTGAGGTTTGCTTTTACCTCCGTTGGCGGGGGGGCGTGGCCAGCGGGGAGAGCAGCCCAGGTGATGGTGATTGGGCGCGCAGGGGCTCCTGGACACTGGAGTCCCCTGCCTATGCTCGCAGCCCCGCTGGTTACTCGCCTGCCCCGCGCTCCTCCTGATGACTCAGTTGCTGCCTCCTGGCAGGCACCGCGCTGCGGGACCCGCGAAGCGGGTCCGGCGAGGCGTAGAAGCCGGCGGGATCCACAAAGGGGTCAGCTGCAAAGGGTCTGCTGCACTGAGGCTCCGCTATGCTCCTCTGACGTCCTGGCGCTACAGGTTCGTTTCCTAAACAGGTCCCACAGGCAAAAGGTGAGGTTTGCTTTTACCTCCGTTGGCGGGGGGGCGTGGCCAGCGGGGAGAGCAGCCCAGGTGATGGTGATTGGGCGCGCAGGGGCTCCTGGACACTGGAGTCCCCTGCCTATGCTCGCAGCCCCGCTGGTTACTCGCCTGCCCCGCGCTCCTCCTGATGACTCAGTTGCTGCCTCCTGGCAGGCACCGCGCTGCGGGACCCGCGAAGCGGGTCCGGCGAGGCGTAGAAGCCGGCGGGATCCACAAAGGGGTCAGCTGCAAAGGGTCTGCTGCACTGAGGCTCCGCTATGCTCCTCTGACGTCCTGGCGCTACAGGTTCGTTTCCTAAACAGGTCCCACAGGCAAAAGGTGAGGTTTGCTTTTACCTCCGTTGGCGGGGGGGCGTGGCCAGCGGGGAGAGCAGCCCAGGTGATGGTGATTGGGCGCGCAGGGGCTCCTGGAAACTGGAGTCCCCTGCCTATGCTCGCAGCCCCGCTGGTTACTCGCCTGCCCCGCGCTCCTCCTGATGACTCAGTTGCTGCCTCCTGGCAGGCACCGCGCTGCGGGACCCGCGAAGCGGGTCCGGCGAGGCGTAGAAGCCGGCGGGATCCACAAAGGGGTCAGCTGCAAAGGGTCTGCTGCACTGAGGCTCCGCTATGCTCCTCTGACGTCCTGGCGCTACAGGTTCGTTTCCTAAACAGGTCCCACAGGCAAAAGGTGAGGTTTGCTTTTACCTCCGTTGGCGGGGGGGCGTGGCCAGCGGGGAGAGCAGCCCAGGTGATGGTGATTGGGCGCGCAGGGGCTCCTGGACACTGGAGTCCCCTGCCTATGCTCGCAGCCCCGCTGGTTACTCGCCTTCCCCGCGCTCCTCCTGATGACTCAGTTGCTGCCTCCTGGCAGGCACCGCGCTGCGGGACCCGGGAAGCGGGTCCGGCGAGGCGTAGAAGCCGGCGGGATCCACAAAGGGGTCAGCTGCAAAGGGTCTGCTGCACTGAGGCTCCGCTATGCTCCTCTGACGTCCTGGCGCTACAGGTTCGTTTCCTAAACAGGTCCCACAGGCAAAAGGTGAGGTTTGCTTTTACCTCCGTTGGCGGGGGGCGTGGCCAGCGGGGAGAGCAGCCCAGGTGATGGTGATTGGGCGCGCAGGGGCTCCTGGACACTGGAGTCCCCTGCCTATGCTCGCAGCCCCGCTGGTTACTCGCCTGCCCCGCGCTCCTCCTGATGACTCAGTTGCTGCCTCCTGGCAGGCACCGCGCTGCGGGACCCGCGAAGCGGGTCCGGCGAGGCGTAGAAGCCGGCGGGATCCACAAAGGGGTCAGCTGCAAAGGGTCTGCTGCACTGAGGCTCCGCTATGCTCCTCTGACGTCCTGGCGCTACAGGTTCGTTTCCTAAACAGGTCACTCTGCACTCACTATTCTGCACTCTGCACACTCACTCTGCACTCACTACTCTGCACTCTGCACTCACTACTCTGCACTCTGCACTCACTACTCTGCACTCTGTACTCACTACTCTGCACTCACTACTCACTACTCTACACTCTGCACTCACTACTCTGCACTCACTACTCTGCACTCACTACTCTGCACTCACTACTCACTACTCTGAACTCACTACTCACTACTCTGCACTCACTACTCTGCACTCACTACTCTGCACTCACTACTCACTACTCTGCACTCACTACTCACTACTCTGCACTCTATCCACTCACTACTCACTACTCTGCACTCACTACTCACTACTCACTACTCTGCTCTCACTACTCACTACTCTGCACTCACTACTCTGCATTCACTACTCACTACTCTGCACTCACTACTCACTACTCTGCACTCACTACTCACTACTCTGCACTCACTACTCACTACTCTGCACTCTGCACTCACTACTCTGCACTCACTACTCACTACTCTGCAATCACTACTCACTACTCTGCACTCACTACTCTCTACTCTGCACTCACTACTCTGCACTCACTACTCTGCACTCACTACTCTGCACTCACTACTCACTACTCTGCACTCTGCACTCACTACTCTGCACTCACTACTCACTACTCTGCACTCACTACTCACTACTCTGCACTCACTACTCACTACTCTGCACTCACTACTCTGCGCTCACTACTCACTACTCTGCACTCACTACTCACTACTCTGCACTCACTACTCACTACTCTGCACTCACTACTCACTACTCTGCACTCTATCCACTCACTACTCACTACTCTGCACTCACAACTCACTACTCTGCTCTCACTACTCACTACTCTGCACTCACTACTCTGCACTCACTACTCACTACTCTGCACTCACTACGCACTCACTACTCACTACTCTGCACTCACTACTCACTACTCTGCACTCACTACTCACTACTCTGCACTCACTACTCACTACTCTGCACTCACTACTCACTACTCTGCACTCTGCACTCACTACTCTGCACTCACTACTCACTACTCTGCAATCACTACTCACTACTCTGCACTCACTACTCTGCACTCACTACTCTGCACTCACTACTCTGCACTCACTACTCACTACTCTGCACTCTGCACTCACTACTCTGCACTCACTACTCACTACTCTGCACTCACTACTCACTACTCTGCACTCACTACTCACTACTCTGCACTCACTACTCTGCGCTCACTACTCACTACTCTGCACTCACTACTCACTACTCTGCACTCACTACTCACTACTCATTACTCTGCACTCACTACTCTGCACTCACTACTCTGCACTCACTACTCTGCACTCTACACACTCACTCTGCACTCACTACTCTGCACTCTGCACACTGACTCTGCACTCACAAATCTGCACTCACAACTCTGCACTCTGCACTCACACTCTGCAAAGCGCGCCCACATACCCTAAGCGGCTCGTGCACCTGTCTGTCTCCCTTGGGAGGCATTTTAGAGATGTTGCCCTGTAGTAAAAAAATAATACTTGTACTTTGAAATGCAAAACATGAACCCCTTTATTAAATAGTCTTGCTTAAACCTTTGACTGCCATATAGCGTTTACCTCTATAATGAGCAATTGAAGCCAGAGAACCCTCCTGATACTTATATACCTTAAAAATATTATTGCGCCCCTAAGTCTTGCACCATTTCTTTTATCCATCTTACCCCAATGGATGAAAAAGTTTTTGTTGTGATGTTGGTGGGAGACCGGAGTTTGAAAGTGCCGGTCTCTTCAAGGCACTGGCAAACTCTTGTTCAGCATAGCTAAAAACCATAACCAAAGCCAATCGGTTCCACGGGAGAGACCTATTGATTGTCCCAATGCTTGTTTCCACTGGAAATGTTTAAAGCTAGTATTAATGTTTGAGTGGAGCATGTACTTTTTTATTTAATTGCTTCACTCGATTGCATTTGAGCTTTTGGTTTCAGTAACTACTTTCCACTTATGTCATTTGCTTTAACTAGACAGCTGAAGTATTAATTTACACAATGATAATTATTTAGGATTATAATATTTTTTCATGAACTTCATTTAAAACACACCTTTCTGCAGTGTTGTGTCTCCATTGGCGCACGCACCGGAAGTAAGGCAATATCGCCTGTGACGGGGGCGGGGCTGCGTCCGGACCGGAAAAGGAGGCAGGCGGACTAAATGCGTATCGCGGCCCGGGGCCCCTGTGAGCGGTGGAGAGCCCCGGGGCCGCCAGCAGAAGGTTATGCAAGTGTTGCGGGGCTCCCTTGACCAAGAGGGAGCCCCGTGAAAGGAGCTGGCAAGAGCCGCAGCGGCGGAGTCCCCTGAGATTGGCCCGGTAAGTTAGAAAGGGCTAGGGGGGGGGTCTTGGTGAACTTGTGTGTGTGTCTGTGTGCGACGGGAGGGGGAGGGGGGGGGGGGGAAAGCACTCATGTGTGTGTATGTGCGGGGGGTGTCTGTATGTGCGTGCATGGGCGCTCGTGTGTGTGTGTGTGTCTGTGTGAATGCACGACAGCAGCTGCCCACAGCGAGCGCGTTGAATTGCATTAAAATGCAGCTTGCCTCTGCAAGTAGCCGACAGCATGTAAACGCACACGGTATTGTAATTCAAATACAGCTTGGTTCTGCACGTAGCCGACAGTCACAATGCCACAGTGTTAGACCTGTCTGGCTTTCTGCGTAGTCCCTCCAATTTATTATTTATTTTGTCCCCTTTTTGCCCCACACACCCTTAATAATTTTTGTCCACTAACTTTTTCTAGGTGTTGGTCAAGGGGATAGGTGTTCTTTTTCCCCTCATAGTTTTTCACCTCAGGCCCAGAGGCCTGTTCTGACAGGAAAAGTTGGAACCACAAAATGGTGGCTACCAACTGCCCTAACTGCCAAACCCAGAACTTGCCCATAGACTAGTATAGGGCTTTCCAGAACCTTCTGGTCCCTTCTGGACCACTGAGGGTCAGCCTATATAAGGCGGAATGCTGGGCAGCCATTTTGTCTACCTGAGAGAGTCAGCTGGAGGACAGGCTGTAGCTAAGGGTGGGAAGAGGCTAGACATAGGGTTGACCTCCTGGACTGGGAAGCTGCCTTACTGATCCACCACACTGCCCCCTTTGGGTTACTTGTCCTGACCCCGCTGTTGAGGGTTACTGGAGACCCTGGGCGCCTAGCTTGCCCCTTGTCTAAATCATACAGGGGGAGTCTACAGGAGAAGGAGACTGCAGCGCTGCGGAGCGCAGTCCTCTGCCCAGTAAAGGAACTTAAGGGAGGTGACCCCCAGGATATCATTACAGTGGCTGTAAGGATTGTGAGCTGGTGAGGAGTCTATCGCCACGTATCACAAGGTTATCCCCCCCTTTTCCCTGTACCTGGGGCTGCCCTTGCACAAGTGAACTCCCAGTGACTGAAGCGGGGCTGGGAGCGTGCTCTCCTCGAGGTGCTTCGTGGAGCACTGGTTGTTTGATCGGGCCGCCTGTGAGCCTGTGACCTGTGGTGGCGGCGGACGCTGTGGTGGAAGATCGTTTCCCTGCACTGTGTCCTGTCAGCGCTACCCCGGCCCAAGGAGCGAGTGAGCCGGTGTTTGTGGGCGGGGCCGGAGGAAACAGAACCGAGCAGTCTCCAGCTGAAGCCGCTGCTCGCTCGCGCATGCCCGGTCGCGCCGCTTCCCTTCAGGAAGGCGGAGGCGGGACCAGGCGGGGAGGCGCCGAGAGCCGAGCAGAGGCTGAGTTGTGTTGCATCGTCTTCCCCCGCTCGAGCGCCTTACGAAGGAGCTGGCGCGAGCGGGAAGGGAGAATTGTGTTCCCCGTTTTTCCTCCGCACCAGCATAAGGTGAGCAGTTGACTAGGTGGAAGGAAGCAGATTGGGCAAACGAGTCCTCGGAGGAGCCTCCGGTTAACAGAGACGCGTGGTGACTGGGAAAAGCCGTCTCCACAGAACAGTAAGGAGAGGGGTCCTTGAGGGCTCTGTCAAGAAAGGGGGAAGAGTGGAACCGGCCAAACAGTAACTTTTAAATTGCTCATGTCCCTTCAACCGTGTACAGGAGGTGGGGAGTAGTTGGAGGACACAAGTTTTGGAACTAGTGCTGCTGGTGCCTGCTTTCCAGAAAGAGACATCAGTTCCTCATTGAAAGTGTGGGTGCTTATATAAAGTCCTGAGTTTCTAAATCCCCTCTAGGGCTGTCTACCTGTTGTGGGGAAAGTTAGATGTAGTGGGAGGAAGTTTAGAGCACTACATCGTAACCACGCCTAATTAATGTTGGAATCTGAGTAAATGCACTAGTGATGTGAAATTGATGATTTTAGTTAGCCTTTCTGCAGGGACTGTATCAATTTCCTGACTATATTGTATTGAGCTATCCTCTCTAAAAGGAAATCTGCGTAAGTTGTTGAGTTATCCACTGTGAAAGACTAAGGATATCTACAGGTTGAATGTATTGAGTTGTAATGTTATTTCCACAGACAGAAAAGCGTTACCATTTCTCCTGATCTATGTGTAAATTTTTCACTTGTGAATACTAAGAGCTAAAACAAAGAGAATCTTATTTTTATAAAACAGCTCATATTTTCATAACAAATTGGTGTAGTGTCCTTTTTAAGTGTTATTGCGTGGATTTACTGCTGGGTGGTTTGCAACCTTCACACTGTGCCTCTAGAATTGCATGTCTTACCCCTAGGCCAGGCTACCCTAGGTGACCTGACATCCCAGGTTCTAACAGATTGGTGCCTAGCGGTGGGATTCTGACTTGGTTGCAGCTACTCAATAGTAATTCAACGCAATACACTGACCTACACCAGGAGTTTTCTCCTTGTGGCCCTCCTAATTTGAATTTTGTTTTTTTCAAATTTGTTTCTGGTGGTGGGTGGAGGTTAACCTCAGGTCACTTCTTGGTTTTCTCCTGTGTGTGGATTTTATTCCATAGTGAAAAATGGAATTAAATTTGGAAGAGCTAGAATCCTACACTGTGACCCAACTCAAAGAATGATGTCAGCAACAGGGGATATTCTTTAAAAAAGGTGCCAGGAAAGGCGAGTTGCTGACAAGCATAAGGGCATGGGTGGAGGCTCATTCCGGGGAGGAACCGGACCCAGAAGGGAGTGACAGGGACACTGTCCTTGAGACCGCAATGTTGTACCAAGCTGGAGGGGGGAATCTGCTGACAGGTCCCAGGACACCTTCGAGGGTGGGCAGCAGCGTCTCAGAGAGGGGTTTGACCGACGCCGAGCTAGAAGATAGGAGGGAGGAGAGGAGAATGAGGTTGGAATTAGCTAGAATGGATATGGAAAGGGAGGACAAGAGGTTAGCCCATGAGCGAACCATCAAAGAGATGGACCTACAAGCTTTAACCCTAAGGTCTTCCAATTCAGATAATGGTGGCAGCGAAACTAAAGTGAATACCAGGGAACCCAGACCCTATCTACCCAAGGATGTCATCGCCAGTTACACTACAGGCGATGACATTGCCAAATGGTTGGCCGCCTACGAAGTTTCTTTAAGGGCTCACGGGATCCTAGAAACTCACTGGGGGGGGTGGGCTGTATAAATACATGCCACCTGCTGGCAGAGACACCTTGTTGGCTCTGGAGCAGGAGGAGCAAACTCACTACCCTACAATGAAGGTGGCACTGGTGAAGAAGTTTGGACTTACCCCTGAAAGATACAGACAGAAATTCAGGGGAAGTCACAAACTGAGTACCCAGAATTGGGTAGATTTCTTAGACTACGCCAAGAAAGCTTTGGAGGGTTGGGTCCAGGGCAGCGAGGTGAAGGATTATGAGGGGCTGTACAATCTATTTTTGAAAGAACACCTCCTCGAGAAATGTTTTCCCGAGCTGCACCCTTACCTGGTGGACAGCAAGCTGACCAATCCCCGGAAGCTTGCAGAGGAGGCGGATACCTGGGCAAGTACCCGGGTGTCCTCAAAGGGGACTGGAGGGGATTCTCAAAAAGCCGGACAGGGCACCCCCCAGAAGAAGGAGGGGGGAGATAAAAGGAAGGAGTTCTCCAAAGGTCCCCAAAATAATTTCCAAGGAAAGGGAGCAGGTTTCACCCCTAAGGCAAACCCGCCCAGAACCCCTAATCCTAGCCAAAGCCAGCAGCCAAGGGTTCTCCACTGTTTTGAATGTGGTGGTGTTGGACATTATAAGGGAGATGTCAGATGCCCAAAGAGACCACCCCCTCCCACCGGAGGAAAGTCACCGGGAGTAGCTAGTGTAGCGCTCGGGGAGGAATTGCCCTTAGATAAGGGGGGTGAGTGGGCGGGTGTCACCTTAGTGTCCCTGGGAGAGCGGGAGATGGTTCCAAAGATCCAGGTGCCCCCAAATACTACTAAGTATGGGCAATGGGTCACCATCAATGGCCAGAGAGAGGAGGCTCTGAGAGATACAGGAGCCAGTATGACTATGGTGAGAAGTCAACTGGTGTCTCCAGAGCAGGTGGTTCCTAATGTACTCCACCCCGCCGGTATGGCTGACGGCAGAATGGGCCACTATCCAGTGGCTGAGGTTCCCTTTGAGTGGGAGGGGGTTGCAGGTTCACTTCGAGTTGCCGTAAGCCCTGCCGTGCCAGTCGATTGTCTGTTGGGGAATGACATGGAACACAGCACTTGGAGAGAGGTGGAATACTGGACGCATTCTGCGATGCTGGGTACACCTGACTGGGCCTGTGTGAGCACACGGTCTGCGACTGCCCGGAGAGGGAGTTCGCCTGGGTTGGAGCCTGGAACAATGGCCCAACCCGCTGCTAAAAAGGGACAAACCCGGAGAGAGGGAGAGCCTGCTCCGGCTTCCACACCCCATGTAACAGATCGGCCACCTGCGGTGGTGGACCAGGAGTCCGTGGAGGGGAAGTAGACTCTCTGGAGAATTTACCCATCCCTGCTGAGTGGCATGTGGAGGGAGGTCCTACCAGAGAGGAATTCTGTAAGGGGCAGAGGGAGTGCCCCACCCTTGAGGGACTGAGGCGACAGGCTGAAGCCCAAGCAGCAGGTGATGTTACGGGACACTACCATATTTACTGGGAGGATGGACTCCTCTACATTGAACCCAAGGTACCCTTACCTGGTTCGTCAAGGGCCTTGGTAGTCCCGCAACAATACCGAGCCGTTCTTTTGGAATTGGCTCATGCTATACCCCTGGCAGGACACTTAGGCCAGGACAAGACCTTTGCACGGCTTGTCCTCCACTTTTACTGGCCTCAGATGAAAGTGGCGTCCAACACTTACTGTCGGACATGTGTAACCTGCCAGGCCAGTGGGAAAACAGGGGTGAAGCTAAAGGCTCCCCTGGAACCACTTCCAGTCGTTAGCACACCCTTTGAGAGGGTGGGCATCGACATTGTAGGGCCTTTAGATCCACCAACCAGAGCTGGTCACAGGTTCATCCTGGTCCTGGTGGATCATGCCACACGGTACCCAGAGGCAATTCCTCTGAGGACAGTCACTGCACCTGTAGTGGCTAGAGCCCTAATGGGGATCTTTACCCGAGTGGGATTCCCCCAAGGAAGTTGTGTCCGACAGGGGGACCAACTTCATGTCAGCTTACATGCGGGCAATGTGGAAGGAGTGTGGAGTGACCTACCGGTTCACCACTCCTTATCACCCCCAGTCAAATGGGATGGTTGAGAGGTTTAATAAGACCTTGAAGGGCATGATCAGAAGTCTGCCCGAAAGCCTGCGGAGGAAATGGGACGTCCTCCTACCCTGTTTGCTCTTTTCTTACAGGGAAGTGCCCCAGAAGGGAGTGGGCTTCAGCCCCTTTGAGCTTCTGTATGGGCACCCTGTACGCGGTCCTCTCAGCCTGGTGAAGGAAGGTTGGGAGAAATCTCCCAGGAAACCCCCCCAGGATGTGGTGAGCTACATGCTGGCCTTCAGGAGCCAAATGGCGAAGTTGTGGAAGCAGGCTCCGACAACTTGGAAGCCAGCCAGGCAGTCATGAAAGAGTGGTATGACCACAATGCTCACCAGGTGGGATTGGAGCCTGGCCAGAAAGTGTGGGTGATGGAGCCTGGAGAGCTTAGTGCCCTCCAGGATCGCTGGACAGGCCCCTTTGAAGTGTTGGAGAAGAAGGGTAAGGCCACATACCTGGTGGACCTTAAGACCCCTCAACAGCCCCTACGGGTGCTGCATGCCAACCATCTCAAACCCCACCATGAGAGGCCCGAAGTCATGTTGATGATGGTGACTGACGGGGAAGAGGAAGCGGAAAGTGAACCTCTCCCAGATCTATTCTCGTCTCAAGAGAAGGATGGGTAGATGGAGGGAGTGATTCTCTCTCCCACTCTAACTCCTGAGCAACGGGAGGACTGCCGCCAGATCCTGGAGCAGTTCTCTACGTTGTTCTCCCTTGTCCCGGGAAGGACTCACCTGTGTACCCATGATGTGGACACAGGGGACAGCCCACCAGTGAAGTCGAAGACCTACCGGCTGTCCGACAAGGTGAAGGCTAGCATCCATGGAGAGGTTGCCAAGATGCTAGAGCTGGGAGTTATTGAACCTTCTAACAGCCCTTGGTCCAGTCCGGTGGTGCTCGTGCCAAAAGCCGCACCACCAGGCACCACACCCGAACTGAGGTTCTGTGTGGATTACCGAGGACTGAACTCAGTCACAAAGACTGATGCTCATCCGATCCCTAGGGCGGATGAATTAATTAACCGGCTAGGAGCTGCCCAATATCTGAGTACCTTTGACCTCACTTCGGGGTAATGGCAGATCTCCTTGACAGATGGAGCAAGGGAAAGGTCAGCCTTCTCCACGCCTGAGGGACACTTCCAGTTCTGTGTGATGCCCTTTGGGCTCAAGAACGCCCCTGCCACATTTCAGCGGCTGGTGAACCAGGTCCTCTCTGGAATGGAGAGTTTCTCTGCTGCTTACTTGGATGACATTGCTGTCTTCAGTAGCAGTTGGGAGGACCATTTGCAGCATTTGCAAGCAGTTCTCCAGGCCCTGAAATAAGCTGGATTGACAATCAAGGCCAGCAAATGCCAGATTGGGCAGGGGTCGGTTGTGTACCTTGGACACTTGGTGGGTAGGGGGACTGTGCAGCCCCTGCAGGCGAAGATTGAGGCAATCATGGCCTGCGAACCCCCCAAGACACAGACTGAGGTCCGAGCCTTCCTGGGCCTCACAGGTTACTACCGTCGCTTTGTGAAGGGGTATGGCACTATTGTAGCGCCCCTCACAGAGCTCACCTCAAAGAAACAACCTCGACGGGTAGTTTGGACGGGAGCTTGTCAGCAAGCTTTTGAGAAATTGAAGCAGGCGATGTGTGCGGCACCGGTCCTGAAGGCCCCAGACTTCTCCAAGGAGTTCATTGTCCAAACAGATGCATCAGAACATGGCATTGGGGCAGTGTTATCGCAACTAAATGAAGAGGGCCTGGATCAGCCTGTAGTCTTCTTATCCAGGAGACTGCTTCCCCGGGAACAGAAGTGGAGTGCAATTGAGAGGGAAGCTTTTGCGGTGATGTGGGCTCTGAAGAAGCTGCGGCCATACCTCTTTGGCTCGCACTTCCTGGTTCAGACTGACCACCGCCCCCTTCGTTGGCTGATGCAAATGAAGGGGGAAAATCCCAAGCTGTTGAGGTGGTCCATCTCCCTACAGGGAATGGACTTCCGGGTGGAACATCGGCCTGGAGTGGACCACGCCAATGCAGACGGTCTCTCCAGGTATTTCCGCCTTAGTGATGAGGACTCCCAAGGGGTTGGGTAGTTCTCTCCACTTTCAGCTGGGGGGGACGCGTGTCAGACCTGTCTGGCTTTCTGCGTAGTCCCTCCAATTTATTATTTATTTTGTCCCCTTTTTGCCCCTCACACCCTTAATAATTTTTGTCCACTAACTTTTTCTAGGTGTTGGTCAAGGGGATAGGTGTTCTTTTTCCCCTCATAGTTTTTCACCTCAGGCCCAGAGGCCTGTTCTGACAGGAAAAGTTGGAACCACAAAATGGTGGCTACCAACTGCCCTAACTGCCAAACCCAGAACTTGTCCATAGACTAGTATAGGGCCTTCCAGAACCTTCTGGTCCCTTCTGGACCACTGAGGGTCAGCCTATATAAGGCGGAATGCTGGGCAGCCATTTTGTCTACCTGAGAGAGTCAGCTGGAGGACAGGCTGTAGCTAAGGGTGGGAAGAGGCTAGACATAGGGTTGACCTCCTGGACTGGGAAACTGCCTTACTGATCCACCACACTGCCCCCTTTGGGTTACTTGTCCTGACCCCGCTGTTGAGGGTTACTGGAGACCCTGGGCGCCTAGCTTGCCCCTTGTCTAAATCATACAGGGGGAGTCTACAGGAGAAGGAGACTGCAGCGCTGCGGAGCGCAGTCCTCTGCCCAGTAAAGGAACTTAAGGGAGGTGACCCCCAGGATATCATTACAGTGGCTGTAAGGATTGTGAGCTGGTGAGGAGTCTATCGCCACTTATCACAAGGTTATCCCCCCCTTTTTCCTGTACCTGGGGCTGCCCTTGCACAAGTGAATTCCCAGTGACTGAAGCGGGGCTGGGAGCGTGCTCTCCTCGAGGTGCTTCGTGGAGCACTGGTTGTTTGATCGGGCCGCCTGTGAGCCTGTGACCTGTGGTGGCGGTGGACGCTGTGGTGGAAGATCGTTTCCCTGCGCTGTGTCCTGTCAGCGCTACCCCGGCCCAAGGAGCGAGTGAGCCGGTGTTTGTGGGCGGGGCCGGAGGAAACAGAACCGAGCAGTCTCCAGCTGAAGCCGCTGCTCGCTCGCGCATGCCCGGTCGCGCCGCTTCCCTTCAGGAAGGCGGAGGCGGGACCAGGCGGGGAGGCGCCGAGAGCCGAGCAGAGGCTGAGTTGTGTTGCATCGTCTTCCCCCGCTCGAGCGCCTTACGAAGGAGCTGGCGCGAGCGGGAAGGGAGAATTGTGTTCCCCGTTTTTCCTCCGCACCAGCATAAGGTGAGCAGTTGACTAGGTGGAAGGAAGCAGATTGGGCAAACGAGTCCTCGGAGGAGCCTCCGGTTAACAGAGACGCGTGGTGACTGGGAAAAGCCGTCTCCACAGAACAGTAAGGAGAGGGGTCCTTGAGGGCTCTGTCAAGAAAGGGGGAAGAGTGGAACCGGCCAAACAGTAACTTTTAAATTGCTCATGTCCCTTCAACCGTGTACAGGAGGTGGGGAGTAGTTGGAGGACACAAGTTTTGGAACTAGTGCTGCTGGTGCCTGCTTTCCAGAAAGAGACATCAGTTCCTCATTGAAAGTGTGGGTGCTTATATAAAGTCCTGAGTTTCTAAATCCCCTCTAGGGCTGTCTACCTGTTGTGGGGAAAGTTAGATGTAGTGGGAGGAAGTTTAGAGCACTACATCGTAACCACGCCTAATTAATGTTGGAATCTGAGTAAATGCACTAGTGATGTGAAATTGATGATTTTAGTTAGCCTTTCTGCAGGGACTGTATCAATTTCCTGACTATATTGTATTGAGCTATCATCTCTAAAAGGAAATCTGCGTAAGTTGTTGAGTTATCCACTGTGAAAGACTAAGGATATCTACAGGTTGAATGTATTGAGTTGTAATGTTATTTCCACAGACAGAAAAGCGTTACCATTTCTCCTGATCTATGTGTAAATTTTTCACTTGTGAATACTAAGAGCTAAAACAAAGAGAATCTTATTTTTATAAAACAGCTCATATTTTCATAACAAATTGGTGTAGTGTCCTTTTTAAGTGTTATTGCGTGGATTTACTGCTGGGTGGTTTGCAACCTTCACACTGTGCCTCTAGAATTGCATGTCTTACCCCTAGGCCAGGCTACCCTAGGTGACCTGACATCCCAGGTTCTAACACACAGTATAACAAAAAATGAAACTGAAAGCGCCAGGGAAAAAGCTACTTGCTGCTGAGCAGAGGCGAAAAAAAGTACATTCAGCGCACCACTGAGCGCTTGTGCTTGTGCGCGTGTCCGTTTGAAATCGCCTCCAAGAGATGCGCGCGGCCAGGAGTGTGTGTCTCCTGGGAAGCACACCCGCCGACAATAAGTTCTCGGCGAGAACGCGCGCTTCCGCGTGCTTAGCCGAGACCTAAAAACATGTGACCTTGAACACTGATCCACTAAATGAACATGAACAAAATACATTGACCCCAGCATTACCACACATCATACTCACCAAGCTTAAACATAAAACTCAAACCCTTTTCATGACCAGAATTACTGTAAAAATAAAAATAACAACGATAAAGAAGTATCAGTACATAAACATAATAAAAACATGATGAAAAGAAAGGAACTCGTGTTTAAGTTCTGATATTCAGTGTTCTGTACATAATGATTCAACATTATAATGCAATAAGGATGACTCCCACTGACGACCTTCTTGTGACTCAGACTCCCAAGTAACCTCAGAGGTGGTGTTATTTCTATATATTCAGTCCTCAATGCGGGTGCAGACGATCGGAGGCACAGAAAACATGTTGGCCCTGTCATATTCGATGTACTCCTTGGTATACGGGGCTCACCCATGAAAAAAGGCTGCCATTAGTATACTGGAAGTCATTTCTGACTTATGACATTTGAAAAAATGGGATCTACTCCTAGGAAAAGCCAGGCTTCCCTGCAGCACCATGAAAATACTGGAATATGTCATGAATGCCCTTTAAGGATCTGTGGCCTTTTAGCAAATCTGACCCCAAAAAGTTTCACCAAATTCTCAGGGGAGAAACCCACGCTCCCTGAAGCCACCTACAAGCAGTCTGTTCACTCGTTTTGCCCACTGGAATTTGGGGGCAGTATCACCCCCCTCCCCACTTGATATGATATGACCACAATTTATAAAAGTTCAACAAATGCTCTTAGGCGTCAAGGCACTATAGTCCCACTGTGCCGCTCAGCAAGATGCTGAGTCCAGATGAACCCAATGGAACTATATCTCCCTACAGAGTAAAAAGCCAGGTCTTAAGGCCTTCCTGGAGGAAGTATGCAACCTCAGAGATTTACGATGCAGAGGAAGCGCATTCCAGAATCCTGCTGCTGCAACTGAGAAGGCTCTGCCTCCCAATCTCTTCTTTCGCACTCTGGGAACAACAACCCAATTATGATGTGCCGCGCAAAGATTTCATGTAAAAATGTACCACTGAAAGATGGTTTTAATTCCATCCAGACTCATTGTATAAAGCCTTATGTACCATGCAAAGAGCTTTGAACATGATGCTCTTCTTTACCCAAGGCAATTTGAGTAGTTCTTTGGACACCCACTAACGCTTAGGGATGTCCAGGGTGAGCCTTGTCATCTCATTGCAATAATTGCAGCGTTAATTGAGTCGTCTTATTTGTCTCAAGCTAAATTGTGTTGCAGTAGTCTATCTATACTACTATTATAAAGCAAGAACTTTGAACCTTTGAGGCGGGTAAACTCGGGAACCACAGTGCCAATCCACACACCGAATACATCATTGTAATCGTCAGGGTGTGCAGATGGACAAAGGCTATATAAACTATAAAAATATGCGTTATTCGAAAAATTTACCTTAAAAAAAAAGTAGTCTTTCGAAGTAGAGCCGGCCGCGACCTGCGTGCTGACGTCAGGAGCGCGGGGAGGAGCGGCGTCCAGGAGCGCGGGGGAGGAGCGGTGACCAGCGGCGGACAGGCGGGAAGAGCGGTGACGAGTGGCAAGAAGTGGTGAACTGAGGAGCGCGGGGGAGGAGCGGCGGCTGAGGTAAGGCTCCAGGGGACCCACGGACAATGTCGGGGCAGGCGGGGGTCGGGGCAGGCTGGGGACGGGCAGGCGGGGGACGGGGCGGACGGGGGCCCGGGCTGCTGGGCAATGTCGGGGCGGGCGGGGTCCCGACTGCTGGACAATGTCGGGGCGGGCAGGGGCCGGGGAAGCCTGATTGCTCCCGGACAAGGTCGGGACGGGCTGCTAGTCTTAGAAGAAACAAGAGCTAGGGCTGCTTGTTTACATGCAGAGAGAGCAATAAACAGAAACATTTTCCTCAGCATTTTAATGATCCAAAAGCAGTTTGTTACCGTACGATTGACCTGTCCGACCAGTGATAACTTGCTGTCCAGAATAGCACCTAGATTCTTTGCTGTGTCCGTAAGAATAGGAAGGCCATCAATTACTCTTCAAATAGTGAGTTGACTTCCAAAGAACAACACCTCTGTCTTGCCACCGTTTAATTTCAGATAGTTCTTCCCCATCCACGTCGCCACTGCCATCATACAGTCATTGAAGTTGGCTGCAGAGGCCTCTATGTCTATGGAAATACACACGCTTATCTGAGTGTCATCAGCATATGACACAGCCTGCAGCCCAAAGGAGCATATGAGCTTGGCAAGAGGGAAGACATAGAGATTAAATAACGTAAGGCTCAAGGATGAACCCTGTGGCACCCCACATGGAAGGCAGAATGGGTCTGAAAAAATTGATTTAAGGCCACCCTCTGAGATCTGTCTGTAAGATATGAGGTCAATGGTTTCAGGGCCCTATCTTTAATTCCTAAATCCTGCAAGCGTTTGGTTAGCAGGTTTGGAAAGTGGGTGTCAAAGGCTGCTGAAAGATCCAGAAGGATCAAAGCTGTGGCCTGCCCTCCTCAACTAATCGTCTAATGCTCTCCATAGCAGATACTAAAGATGTTTCTGTTCCATGCTTACTTCTGAAGCCATACTGTGATATGTCGAGCAGACCCTGTTCCTCCTCGTGAGTCACCAGATGATGGTTAGGATCAGGGCTCGAGTCGGGGTACCACGTGGCTGGACGGCGTCCCCCCACTTATTTTACTGGGGGGACGCTGTCCCCACTGCCAAACAGCTGGACTTCACTGTTTGGCCTCTCTGGGACGAGGAGCTCGGCACCTTTTGTGACGTCACTTCCTGTTGTGACGTCACTTCCGGAGACAGTGCCCTGGTTAGGATGTTTCTCCATGATCTTAGCTGGAACCGGAAGCAAAGAGATAGTGCGATAGTTCTTGAGGTCATTGGCATCAAAATGAGGCTTCTTGATAAGTTGCCTTACCACAGCCTCCTTCTACAAGCGTGAATAGCAACCTAAGATAATGAGTGTGTTCATGATAGAGGTCAGAGGTTGAGCTGTTGTACCAACTATCAATTGCAGAGTTTTCGGGACACAGCTCAAGAGGGGATCCTGATTTAATGTTAAGAAGATGTGCCTCAATAAGTTCCGGTGTCAGAGGAGGGGAGCTCATGAGCATCACCCCATGATTCTCCTTATCCTTTACGGATATTTGGGAATTTGGCTGCAGCTTCCTGCATAAGCACTGGGTAACATCATCTTCTGTATTAGGGGGGTCAAACTCTTTATAGAGGTTTGATGTTTTCCACTGAAAGAATTCTGCTAGCTTATTACAATGCTCTTGTGAGCCCTCTATTTCCGGAAGGGCTGGAGTTTCAGATAGTTGATGAATAACTTTGAATAGCTCTTTTCTGGAGTTGGTCAACTCACATTTGTTATTACAGTGAAGAGATTTTTCTTCTCCAATAGCTATTTAATAATCTTTGATGGCTGTCTTATATGGGGACCTTTCCTGCTCCTTGTAGTGTATTCTCCAAGCACGTTCCTGATGTCAACAAGTCTCTCTAAAGAGTATCAGACGTTTTGTGAACCAGAGAACCGTAGACAGCTTTCTCCGAAAGTTAATTTCTTGTATGGGAGCTACCTATCGGCCGCAAAACGCAGCCAGACTAAGCACTTTTCCCCCCTCTTACATAGATGTTTAGCCTGCACTAGTGAGGAGAATTTGAAGCCTTCAGAGGGGAAAGTTTTAGAGTAGAGTGCTCACTGTCTGCAGAAATGACTATAGCAAAAATTCTGCAATGAAATAACAGCATTGTCTAATCATAACATTGATATAATTGCTTACATTTAAAAAGTGGCTAAACCTGTTGCTCTCTTGACCTACCTGTACTTTTTCCTAATTTATAGTAAAAATTGAGCAATGTGGTCTGAACTAGCCCAATAACTGCAAATTTGGCTCTCATGGCTTTGAGGCGCTGCGCGTGTGCGGGCGGCTGCAGTTGGGGTGAGCCAACGGAGACGTAGCATTGATGCGGCAGGAAGGATCAGCATGAGGCATATTGGGGCTGCAGTAGCAGGCATGTCAGCCAGAGTACTGGTATGGAAGAGCAGAACCAATTGCTTATTCTTTACAACATAAACATAAATGGGGAAGAAAAAAACCTGCACATACACTTTTGCAGCAATGTCCATGACACAGCCATTTTGAATGACGGAACATACTTATTGAAAACCTCTACTCGCCAGTAGGATTAGCCTATCAATAAAACATGGTCATTTAAAAAGTGGCTAAACCTGTTGCTCTCTTGACCTACCTGTACTTTTTCCTAATTTATAGTAAAAATTGAGCAATGTGGTCTGAACTAGCCCAATAACTGCAAATTTGGCTCTCATGGCTTTGAGGCGCTGCGCGTGTGCGGGCGGCTGCAGTTGGGGTGAGCCAACGGAGACGTAGCATTGATGCGGCAGGAAGGATCAGCATGAGGCATATTGGGGCTGCAGTAGCAGGCATGTCAGCCAGAGTACTGGTATGGAAGAGCAGAACCAATTGCTTATTCTTTACAACATAAACATAAATGGGGAAGAAAAAAACCTGCACATACACCTTTGCAGCAATGTCCATGACACAGCCATTTTGAATGACGGAACATACTTATTGAAAACCTCTACTCGCCAATAGGATTAGCCTATCAATAAAACATGGTCCACCGTGTAGTTAATGCACACAGTGGCAATGTCATGACACTTTAGGATTATTATTAGTCAATACCTTTTACCACATAGTAAAGAAACCTTCCCATTTCAAACTGCTACATCATAACGTTTTTCTTAGGCGACTTAACTCCCCTCAGGAGACAACAGGAATACAACAAGCACTGTTTCTCAATAACAGCACATGCCTTCTACCAAAGAAATATTTCACTCAATGCAACCTTCACGTGGGCGGAGACTAAGCCCCTTTCTTAGGTGTGTTTCTTAAAGATCTTTTTCTGTTGATCACATATAGTCAGATGACTGCTACAAGGTGCAGACAGACCTAAAAGGTAAAACTCAGAATCTTTGAAACACATCCGTTAACTACAGTGCCTTAAAAACTACAGTGCTCTAAAACAGGGCATCACAACAGCATTCCTGTATCTTAACGTCGTTTCCAGACTGATGCATGGAGTTATGTCAATGGTTGCAGAGTATTAGTCATTATCCAGAAGCAGTGCAGTGGTATTATAACACTCTGCTTTATTCAACATCACATTGTTTTCATTTACTGCCAATAATCTTGCACAATTATTATCTGCACCCATTGTGCCTTTGACTCATTGAAATCTTGGCAAGTGGATGACAGTGACTACAAGGAGCTAGGAAGTGCACAATTGTCCTGTTGTAATATGTATCCTTTCTAATAAGGCATATTCATGCAACATTATATTTCCCTAAATTAATATGGGGTTTCTTATGGTTTGTTCATTCAATACATGCTTAGTGGACTCCGTTAAATTTGTATCCATGGATACTAAACTGATGCATATTTGTGTCTCTGTCTATAATAACTGAACAATATATATATTCTCTCCAATAATTGCCTATGTCTGTACAGCACACACCTACAGGAATAGCCACTGCTCAACCTTCAAATGGTGAGCAGCATGGATGTTTAATTTTCTTTTCTTCTGAAGAGCAACGCGGGAGTGGGTAGCAGGGAAACCTGACCGAAGCCAGGAACGCCATGAGACCTGATACCTGACTTGCTTCAGAGTAACCTTCCCTATGTTCTGGAAAGTTGACCTGCAGCTTTAAGAGTAGACAGTGGTCAGGAGACCTTCACAAGAGACAGGAGATCTAAACAGGGAGAGCTGATGATGAGCCTCAAGGTCACAAAAACAGACCTATTAGAACAATTCGCAGGCAAAAGGGTCCTCCAACCACAATACCTGAAGGGGCAGAACCTTAAGACATCCTGATGCCTTGACACAGCCGTTGAAGGCCTCACCACTTGCCCTTGCTGCGTGCCTGGCACACCTGATTCCTTCCAACCCTCAAAATAATTTTAAACCTCCTGCTTTCCTCTCCATAGTCCAATCATTGCTCAATCACAACTCCAGCAGTGCTGTGTGGTTTACTAGAAAGCAAATCATGAAAACAATCACAGTTACTCACCTTTAGCCCCATGACCACACAGGACTTCATCAAGGCTGCAAAAGCATTTAGGCCAGCATCATCACCAACAGACCCATGTTCTGCTCATATATTTAAGAATGTCCTCATTAATATGTCTTCCGCCAATCCAGACAGAAATATCAACAACTGCTTGGCAAAAGGTCTATTCCAAAAAGAACGCTCTAAAACAGAGATCTTCAAACTAAGGCTTCTTCTAAATTCTGGTCAATAACCAATTGTTTCCAGGCAAAAAGACCGAAAGATTGGCTTCACGCAAAACATAAACATTCATCAAAGAAAGTAATTTTTTCTCAGATTACCAAAACAGATTCTGGTATATCTGTGGCACAAAAGTAGCACTGACTTCCACACGGGATGATTTAAACATTGCAATGGATTCAAATGGAGAACCAAAATACCTATCCTTGGCCTCTCCCTTGCCTTTGATTCTTTTCATCTCTACAGGAAATTGGGCCAGTCTTCCTCGACAAATAACTTTGTATTAGTATTCTAGCTAGAGATCTACAGTCAAGGCCGATATCTCTGCTCAGAATACTCCCTAGTTAGCTACTTTTTTTGCTAGCTCGTCAATAACAGTTTGATGTATTCCTGCATGGATGTGGTTCAATATGTTACATATACAGGAACTGCTTAATGTGGCATGGTAACAATAACTATTGTATTTGTATTTAGTGTAGCACAGGTGTGTGACAGTACATTTACAGGCAGCAATATTACCAACTCATTGCACACAATTAACTCATAAAGAAGGAATGGTGTTTTGGGAATTGAATCTGTGGGTTACCAGTCATGATTCAGAGCGGCTCCCCAAAAACTCTCAAATCTCATCCCGCTCAACCCAGGAGCAACTTACTTTACTCATCGGTGGGCCCATAGCACCGCGAGTCACACATCCACACATCACACTACTCCTGAATCAGTGGAAAAGATGGCGAGATGCTGGATAGCGGTGTACATCTTTAACCTAGACTCTAGATTTTATACATTATATACATGTATGTACATCTCAAATTTTTATCAGCAGGCATAAGGAAATAAACATCAAGGTACTCTGCTATTTGGTCGATGGACCAACTAGTAGAAGTCCATTGATGGCGATTAAGACCAGCTCAATCACAATTTTCCCTTTAGTTATTATTTAAATGTCATGACTTTTATTCTAAATAACAACAGACTCGTGTTTAGATTTCGCAAAATGTATATAAGTTCATTAGGAAAAGAAAATAGCATTTTCTCCAGACAAACGTAAATTTTAAGCATTTATTAAATACACGTGAAAGAAAAATTAGAAAGCATATTACCAATCTTCCATAGGAAGATGACAGAACTGCATAGAACAGGTTCCCAAGCTGACTGTCTTTCTAACCTCCTAGATGTCTCTCTCCCAACATAGATCTCCGCATTCAATTTCTTTGCCCCATCAAAATTTAAAGTCCAAAAAAAATTCAGTCTTTTGAACCATAAAACTGCAACAGCATGTCGTGGTGCGAAATAAAATCCACAGAACCAACAACATTTTCCCTCTTGCGCACAAGCTCTTTTATACCCTTTTCACTAACTATCTATCCCAAAATTGTAACTTTCAGGGTCTGCACTCATTTCTCATTGCTCCATTAGAGGGGTGGTGATGATCACCTCATGTCCTCTTGTCCAAACCAGTTCTCAATTTGCAATGTCATTCCCAAATGCTTTCTCATGACTAAATTGTCCACGTTGCAATTGCCATTCAGTCCTTGTATCTTTTATTCATAATAAGATTAGAGAATTCTCTTTTTCCCAGGCTTTTTAAATGCAAGCATCCTTTGGCACATCTCCCGGTCATAGGCCAAGCCAACCTTGACATCTCTCGCTCCGAGCACAGGCCATTCACTCATTTCTAGCATACTCCGCACATGTGTGGGGGCCATCTTTCCCGGAGTCGATTTAATTGTTTCGTTTAAACAGCCATTTTCAAACTAGGCCGCACAGGCCTCAATGGGAACTAATATGAAAACAAACACAACAGATGTTAGATATAGAATTTTAGCCCCTCTGTTTACCTCCTACCATTCTATTTTCCCTATTAGTAGTTACCTAGCAAGAGCACACGAATATGCGTAATTTATTTACCATCTGCATTCTTTTTGCCACAAAACTTCTAATATAAGCACAAATACACACATTTTATTTAATTATATCTACAATATCACAGCTCTATATTAATATGACTCTTCGATTTATTAGCAAGTTAATCTTTAGCAGAATAGCAATTAGTTTTCCCACGTATGGTGTTTATTCTATGTGCACTTGGTTGATTAGTTTTCATGCTTCACACTATTAATAAATGTTACAGTTATGAGAGAATGACTTTACAAGGGGTACACAAAAAAATGATCTGCTCCATCAACTCCCCTTTTGGTGATTTTATCACCACCAATCACCCCAACTAAATTTCTTAATATACAAAACATGTTTCAGGTTCTTTTCATTTGTTTTAGCTTAAACTTTAGTATCTCTCACACTTTGTCTTTTTCAGGGCCGGACTGAGACCAGCAACCAGCCCTGGCAGGTTGCTTCTCCACCGGCCCTGGTAACGGGAGGGGAGGGGGTTGTTACCCGCAAAGCACTGCTACCGCTTTTCTTACGGAGGTCCGATTTTGAAGCGCTGCTACAAAACCGGCACTCTGTAAGAAAAGCGGCCCTCTGCGGCCACAAAACCGGCCCCCACCCCTCCAGCCCACCGGGGAAATGCCCGGTGCCCGCAAATGCCAGTCCGGCCCTGGTCTTTTTGTATCTGTATACATTTTCTCTTTAAATTCTTCCAACTCTATTTTTCCCATTTCACGATCTCTTTCCTTACTTTTGTCAATTTTCTCCATTATCAGTTTTTCAGTTTTCCTTTTTCTAACACATTTACACACTAAGCTTAATATTAGTACTATAAAAAATACTATTGTTAAGGGAATTAACACTTTCCCTATTATTGAGCTACCTATTTCTGCAAACCACTTCTTTACAGCAGAAACACTCTTACCAAGTTTCTCTAGAACACCATCAACCTCCAGTGGAGTAATTTCTTTATGTAATTCAGTAATATTCTTAATATATCTTTCAATGTTCTGACTTTTGTCAGGTATATACGTACAACAGTGTTGTACTTTTAAAACTCCACAAACTCCTCCTTCTTTTGCCAATAAAATGTCAAGAGCAAGTTGATTTTGCATTACCATAGCTCTCATAGCAACCATTTCAGTATTTACCATTAAAAATCCTCCGGCAGTATTTGTTGATAATCGATCTACTATTGTTGATAATTTCTGAATTTTATTTGCATTAAATGATATACCCACTGCTGGTATCAATGCTCCAAAAATGTCACCTATGATTTCTAAAAAAACTTTCCCTTCTTCTACGTGTTAATGGTTTACCTATCTCATGAATTCCGTTAGTTACCCAATCTACATGAAATATTTTTGGGAAAGACCAGACCTACATAACACGTCCCAAACCAGTGATCTGGTAATCTATAGTAAGCTTTGTTCCCACATATAAAGTAAATTCCATGAAAAACAGGGTCATTTCCACCTTTAAATCCCCATCCCCCTGAGATTGTGTATGTGTCTTTACATTCACTTGCACCTACAAAATATTTGTCATACATAGTATTATCTCTACGAATACACAATTTCCCTTGTTGTGGCGTATCTAAACCTATTGCTACATTAACATTACTTTTATCTCATTCTTCGTGTTAAATTATATTTAAAAGCATACTCTAAAGAAATTTCTTGTGTTTCCAGAAAATGTTCACCAAAAACATTACCTATTTTCATTTTGTTCAGTCCATGTGTTATTGACAAAGTTGCAAAAGTGTCATCTGAATCAGAATAATAATATTCTAATTTACCTGTTTTGTAAAATAAACTAGTTAATACACTACAAGTTATTCCATAAGTCAAAGGAAGGTGATGATATGTTACTCCCCTCGATACAGATGCTGGTAACTGCATACAGACATAGCAGTCACGGATATCCATGGTCTCAACATACTCGTATAACAACTTAGTAAAAACATTCTTTGAGAAATCGTTAATTGATCTTTCTCTTTGTAATTCAATGTTATCCACAAGTTTCACATCATTCTTTAAATCACGTATCTTCTCACTTTTACTGTTATTTTGTTCTCCATGTTCAAAACTCGGTCTAAAGGAAATCACTATTGCCAAAATAAGCCAAATAAGCATTAATAAACCTGTACCGATCAATCACATTCGCTAAAAATAGCCCATTGGGATCTTCTAATATCATTTTCAGACATTTTTTTTTACAAAGCACTTTCTCCACTACAATAAATGTCCTTTAATCTGTTTCTTTATAATGTCTCTTTTATCCTTTGCACATGCAACATATGTGTCCTCACAAAATCCTTCTTTTCGGTAATGTCACCTTTCTTTCTATTTTTCCGACTTTCCTTGATTTGTCATCCTTTAATTTTCAGTTTAACCACAATTTGTCTCTAATCACCTTTTCACTCACCAAAATTGTTTTGGTTCTCTTGACTACTTTCAACTTCCTCTATATCAGGTAAAGCAATGTATGTCCATTCAGGTGATTTATATTTCAGATTTTGTCTCCTTACTCTTTTTGGCCTTTGCACAATTTCTTTATTTTCTTTTATTTGATCATTTTGACTTGTTATTTCATTCACTTGTTCCTCTTGATTTCTATTTCTATTTATCAATTTGAACTTCAGTCCTTTAATATTTTTATGCCAATTATCTTCTTTTCTTGGCTTTTTTATTTCAGGCTCTATAATTCCACGTTCAATTCTCCAAGCTCTTTTTCTTGGACTTTTTCGTTGAGTTGCTTCTCCTTCGCTGTCATCAGACTCTGTTTCAGGCCTTATTTTATTTCCTCTTATTTTGAACTTTATGATTTCTGGTTCATCAACTGAATCTGGTGTTTCTTTTGTTAATTCAGTTCTTTTACAAGGAACTTCCCCACGACTGGTACTTGGAATCTTATCCTCATCGTGAGTTATTTCCTTTTCACCAGTTTCGAGATTTACGTTCCTGTCCTCAGAATTCTCTGTTTGCTCTTCAGAGTTCCCACTTTTACCAGTTTTACTTTGCTGCTTTTCAGTGTCCAAACTGGTATTTGGTACTTCCAGATGTCGACTTACAGGTCAGTCTTCAAGATCTGGTATTTCAATTATCTCATTCTCTGTTTCAGATGCTGAACTTGCGTCTGATATCTCCAGATGTCGACTTACAGGTCGCGCTTCCGGGTCTGGAGTTTGGTCTGTTTCCCCTTCAGTGTCAGAGTCTGAACTAGTATTTGGCTCTTCCAGATGTTGATTTTCAGGTTCTGGTACTCGAATGGTGTGGCTCACATGAACCCACCTTTTCACACCTGCACACTTCACTGCGGTGGTGCTGACCAGAATTACCTGCCGTGGTTTATCCCAGCGTGCAACTAGACAGTTTCTCCTTCTGTGTACCTTTATTCAAACCCAGTCTCCAGGACTCAGGTCATGAGCTGGATGCTTTTCCTTAGTACTCGCATTAATTCCAACCTGGAGAAACACAGAAGTCACCACGTCAGACAAACCCTTGCAGTAATCCAGTATGATATCATCATTTATAGTTAGCAGTTTGTCGACAGGTACAAATGCTTGTCTCATTACCCATCCCATCAGTATCTCATGAAGACTCAAACCTGTTTTTTCTGTCTGGTATGTTTCCTAAGGTCATTAAAAAAAGTGGCAAAGCATCAGGCCATTTCAGTCCTGTGGCCAAACACATTTTTCCCAGTCTGGCTTTGATTGCTCCATTTACTTGTTCGCCTACCCCAGCAGCCTCTGATCTGTAAGCACAATGCAATTTCTGACGAATGTCCAGTGCTTCACAAATCAATTGTATGAGTTCATTTTGGAAGTGACTTCCTCTCTCTGTTTCAATTGTCACTGGAAAACCAAACCTGGGGATGACTTCTCTTAATAGGAGCTTTGCTACAGTAACTCCATTGTTCCTCCTGGTTGAATAGGCCTCTACCCATCATGAAAACAAGCAAATGATCACAAGCACATATCTCAAAAGATTACATGGTGGCATGTCTATAAAATCTAACTGCATTCTGGTGAAAGGACCTCCCTCCCGTCCTATGGTTCCCAGACTTACAACAGTTTTCGTCCTGGATTCAATTGTTGACATATCAGACATCTTTGGCACAAGCTTTCAGCTATCATCGAAACTTTTGATTGTACCAAGTCTTTCTAAAAAATCTGATCATTGCATCCCTACCAATGTGTGCTTGACCATGGTACATTCGGGCCATGTTAGAGGTTATGCTATTAGGCATAACTGGTCTTTCATCCCTGTATACCCAAATCTCGTCTTCCTCTCTTTGTCTACAAACAGCTTTTATCCATATATCTTTTTCCTCATCACTTGCCTCTTGTAACGGTTTAACTTCCTGCCAGGTCTCAACTATGTTAGTAAGCATCAAAGGACTTGAAACATGTTCTTCTTCTCTTCCCAGATTTATAGATGATGAGTTCTTTGCACAATATTGGGCTATTGCGTCTGCAAACCTGTTACCCTCTGTGACATAGTCATCTCCATTTTTGTGAGCAGCACACTTCACAACAGCAATTCTTTTTGGCAGCTCTATCGCCTCAAGCAACATTCTCACAAATTCACCATTTCTAATGGGTGACCCTGCAGAAGTCATATATCCTCATTGAGACCACAGTTGTCCATAATCATGGACAACTCCGAATTCGTATTGACTGTCAGTCACTACAATAATTTGGACATCTTTTCCCAATTTGCATGCTTTAATCAAAGCAATCAGCTCAGCCACTTGGGCAGAACTTATTCCCTTCAAACAAGATGCTTCCATGACATCTGCCACTGTACATACAGCATATGCAACACTCAAAACACCTTCACTGTTCTCAGACATGAACCATCTACTAACAACACATAGTCTGATTCTTCTAAAGGTTCATCCTTAATGTCAGGTCTTGGTTTTGTACAATACTCAAGCACCTCCAAACATTTATGATCCACGTCATTTTTGACCTCCACATCTAATGTATCAGGCAACAAAGTGGAAAGGTTCGCGTTTACACATCTGGTAACTGTCACATTGTCTGCACCCAGAATCACTTTTTCATATCTGGTCAAATAACTGTTTGTCATATACTGCGTTTTGGTCCTAGTGAGGAGGATCTCAACTGAATGTGGCACATATACTTTTACTGGGTACCCCATCACTATACCGTCACTCTGTTCCAAGCTCCCACTTGTAGCAGCAACAGCTTTCAGACATTCAGGCAACGCTCTATCTACTGGATCCAAAACAGCTGAAAAATATGCAATCGGTCTTCTCATTCTTCCATGTCTCTGAATCAGAACTGATAAGGCGCACCCATCTCTTTCACTGCAATATAATTCAAATTATTTTTCATAATCAGGCATGCCTAACGCTTGTGCTTCACACAAACTAGTTTTCAATTGCTGAAATGCTTCCATCTCTTTTTCAGTCAGCACTATAGGGTCTTGTACATCTCCTTATGTCAAGCGCTGTAAGGATTTTGCAATTAATGAGAATCCACTTATCTACTGTCAGCAATAACCAACCATGCCTAGAAAAATTCTCACTTGCTTCTGTGTCTTTGGGGGGTTCATTCCTCTAATAATCTTGATTCTTTCTGAGGTCACTTTTCTCGTCCCTTTTCCAATCTTATGACCTAGATATTGTACTTCTTGTTGACAGAACTGTAATTTTGATGGAGACACTTTTAAAAAGATTACAACAAACACATTATGTCCTCCTTCTGCCAAATGATTCAGTAATGCAATAGTGTCAGAAATGCAAGCTTCTTTGGTCCTCGATGTCACTAAGAGGTCATCAACATATTGACCCAAAACAGATTTTTCAGGCATATTTAGATTTTCCAATGATTTTTTCAATATTTGATTAAAAAAGGAAGTACTTTCAGTATACCCTTGAGGAATTCGGCACCATGCCAAAATATGCTTGCCAAACCTGAACGGAAAAATGTACTGGCTTTCAGGATGTAATGGAACTGTAAAGAATGCATTACACAAATCAATGACTGTGTACCATTCTGCATCATGACGAATTTGATATAATATCACAGCAGGATTTGGTACTATTGGACAACATGGGACAACAATTTTATTCACCTTTCTTAAATCCTGTACTATTCTAAAAGTTCAATTTGGCTTTTTCAGTCTCATTATGGGTGAGTTACATGGACTACTCATTATTTCTTTCAGGATTCCTTGCTCAATCATTTTATTAATTACTGGGGATACTCCTTCAAATATTTCTGGCGTTAATTTATACTGTGGGGTATTTGGGTAAATAGCTCCTTCTTTTACAGTAATTTTTACAGGACTCACTCCTTTCATTAGACCTATCTCTTCTCCTGTAAAAGTCCATACGTCTTCTTTGACTGTTTCCTTTAATTCAATTGGAATCTTCTCCTTGTCAAACACAGGAAATGTTTCACTCTTTTCTGAATCTATTATTGACATTGTCATTTTATACAGAATATCATCATCTGCTGTCTGAAAAGCAATGCCATCTGGTGAACTGTAAATGGCACAGTTCATTTTGCAAAGTATGTCGCGTCCAAGCAAATTAACAGGACTGCTGTCACATACTACAAAGCCATGCATTTCTTTAAAAATTTCCAATTTCCACCTCCATGGGTTGTGTGAGAGGGTTTTTTATCTGCCTGTTCATCACACCTACAACTTGGATATGCTCACCTGAGAGAGGAAGGTTTTGAATTTCTACTGATCTAACTGTAGAACGGGTAGCACCTGTGTCCACTAGGAAAGTAATATAAACACCATTCACCTTTCCATTCACAAAAAGACCAGACTGATCTACCTCCAGAGTTGCGCCAAGCACGCACTTCACTTCCTCTCCTAGGCACGTCAATAACTCTCATCGGACTCATTTCCATCTGATCTCAACCAAAACTGTGGAATAGCAGCTGCATGCGACAATCGTTTTACCTGCTCTCCTCCGTAGAATCCTATCTCTGCACTGTATTTCTGAAGATTAACACTCTGTGGGAGAGGTGGTAATGGCACCTGACTCTGTTGAGTAACTAGCTGTTGCTGTGGCGGTGATTGTTGATTTACCTCATTCTGCACCTGTAGATTCAATAATTTATTTGCAGGGTTAACCTTTGCGGGTAACTTACACTTGTTCCTCCAATGCCCAACTTGCCGCAATTATGACATGGCCATTTCTTTTTTGCTTCATCTATATTCCTTTGTCCTTTCCCTTTATTCATATTACCTTTCAATTTTGCTTGACTCACTTCATCATTTTAACTATTTAATTGACCATATATCCTGTCTAGTCCATTGTACATGTACATAACCTCCTCCTGGTATTTCTCTCATAGGCTATTCGGTTACTACTGGTTCTTTTTCTTTAACAGGGAAAGCTAAGGATGTTTTGTCATTGACCTCTTCCCTTTTCTTTATCCATCTGCTCCTCCATCGGTCTACATCTCCCCATTTTCTCAGTAATACAATCAATTCTTTTATCTGGGTCAATCTTCCTGTTGTATTCAAATTATCTATATCTTTTTCAGTAAAATCTACTCTGTAGGGTTTCTGTAATAATTTTTTTGTGCAAATTCTAGTCCTAATTCATTCACTGTTTCTTCTAGTTTATCATGTAGATGTTTAGGTCTCCTAGTTATACTTTTACACATGAACATTAGTTTGTCATCCTGATATGTTTTTAGTCTTTCAGTTCCAATAGTCCCAATAATCAGTTCTTCCATATCTATTTTTAATCTAACCACATCTAAAGGTTTAGGTTCTAAATCTTGCTTTTGTAAGGTTTTGACCCAATCATTTAATTCTTCTGCCGTTGGTCCTATCGGAGTTTTTGTCAAATCTATTCTATCTATACTTTTCTCTGGAGTTTCAGTTGCTGATTCTGCTCCCATAGGAATTCTATATATTGGACTTTGATTCATAGTTAAATCATGTGGTGTCGTTTGAATTGTATTCTTCGTTTCACTCAAGTCAGGATATATTTTTTCTTTTACTTTTTGCAAGCTTTGATTTAAAGGAATGGTTAACAAAGGCTCATTTATTCTCTGATTTTCAAAAACTGGTATTACAGGACCTATAGTTACTGGTACAGTTACAGCTTCTATATTTCTTGTTAATTCTTGAATATTCTCTGCTAATTCATTTGTAGTTCTTGCTAATTCAGAAGTACTAGGTTTTTCAATTTGTATAATCTCTTGTTTATCCGGGGTACTTCTTAATTCAGAATATCGTTTTGGGGTTTCCGTCAATCCAATCTTCATTGGCGATACATTTGTGTCACCACTGCAGAAGTTGGCTGGTATGGAGGGGGTCTTCTATTTAGAATATCCTCCAGCACCTCGTCTTCTGTGTCACTAATTCCACAACTACCCTTTTCTGGTAATACATGTTTCCTCTTCTCTGTACATTTTCTCCCTACAGTCTCATCTACTGTTCGCATTAGATACATTCCATCCCACATATCAGCATTTCTCCATCTTCTCATTCTACTCTCATGAGTCGTTCCCCATAATCCTCTTGGACTATATCGGCTTTCTTTTGCATCTCTGAATCTCTCGCTTTCTCTTTCATACATCTCATCTTCCCATTCTATCAATGCTTCAAATTGTGTTGGCCTAGGTCTCGGTTGAAGTCTTACCACCTTTTCTCTCAAATTTCGTAACACTGCTGCGCTAAATGAACCTGTTTCTGGAAATGCTAATACTCCATCGTTTTTAGTATACTTCGCCCAATTTTCCAGCCAAATGCAAGTATGATAGCTATATTTCGTCATCATGTATGATGCTGGCGTTTACGGTGGAGGAAGTACTTTTCCCTCTCTGGTGACTATTTCCTTGTCCTTCTTAAATAGGTTCTTAATTTTCTTGAACCATGAAGGTTTCTCTCTGTCTTGTTCATAATAATAATCAATTTTTCACATATTTTCTTTTCAAATTAATCGTACGCTCCTTTTCATCCTGTTCCGATATTCTGTCCTATGCCAGCGTGATTCACACTAACGCACCGATCAGAACAGTACACGTCACAATCACACTGACCTATTTCAGCGCAGTTCTTGCTAATGCACCAATCAGAATTGCAAACGTCAGAGTAACGTGGACCTATCCCAGCGTGACTCTTGCTGATGTCAGCTCTACTCCTGCTTCTGCTGACCCCTCCTTTACAAAATTTATCGGCACTTTATTATTTATATATTTTATACAACTTAAATCGGTTAGTTACAACACAAAAACATTTCCATTGTCTATTTCCCTACAACGAAAGTGATAGTTTGTCCAAACTCACAAGTTTTCTGTATTTCCAGTAGGAAGCGCTTACCTCTTCCCTACCACAGAAATTTTGTTTCACCGATAAAGTAGCACTTCCCTCTACCTTACCCTTCTATCATGCAGAAGGCAAACCCATTTCTCTGCGGATAAAACACATGTGGAGACTACAGCTCCTGAGAATTAAGGCCATAGTTTCACAAGTATACCTAACGTAACCCACACAAGAACTCCCTAACATAACACCTTCCTGTGTTATCAACTTTGAAACTAGACAATGCACAATTCCATGTAACTACTTTATTACACGTTTCCCCTGCATACGGGGCAACCAAATTCATACTTCCCCGAAGCTTCAAAATTCCGACTACACATAACGTAATACAAACTCAACATAAAGTGTTAGATATAAACCTTTGAATATAGGGGTTTTATATACACTAAGCTAATCAAAATAACCATTACTAATCACCGAACTAACTTATAGTTAGCCAGACCTCTGCTAGCAAGAAATCTGATCTAGCGCGGCTCCCCAAAATCTCTCAAATCTCATCCCACTAAACCCAGGAGCAACTTACTTTACTCATCAGTGGGGCCCATAGCACGGCGAGTCACACATCCACACATCACGCTACTCCTGAATCAGCGGAAAAGAATGCGAGCTGCTGGATAGCGGGGTACCTCTTTAACCTAGACTCTAGATTTTATACATTATATACCTGTATGTACCTGTCAAATTTTTCTCAGCAGGCATAAGAAAAAAAACATCAAGGTACTCCGCTATTTGGTCTAGGGACCAACTAGTAGAAGTCAGTTGATGGCGATTAAGACCAGCTCAATCACAATTTTCCCTTTAGTTATTATTTAAATGTTATGACTTTCATTCTAAATAACAACAGACGCGTGTTTAGATTTCACAAAATCTATATGAGTTCGATTTCTTTGCCCCATCAAAATTTAAAGTCCTTAAAAAATTCAAAGACTTTTGCACCATGAATTTGTTCAGACCGACAGCATGTCGTGGTGCGAAATAAAATCCACGGATCCAACAACATTTTCCCTCTTCCGCACAAGCTCTTTATACCCTTTTCACTAACTATCTATCCCAAAATTGAAACTTTCAGGGTCCGCACTCATTTCTCATTGGTCCATTAGAGGGGTGGTGATGATCACCTCATGTCCTCCTTGTCCAAACCAGTTTTCTATTTGCAATGGCATTCCCAAATGCTTTCTCATGACTAAATTGTCCATGTTGCAATTGTCATTCAGTCCTTGTATCTTTTATTCATAATAAGGTTACAGCATTCTCTTTTTCCCAGGCTTTGTAAATGCAAGCATCCTTTGGCACATCTCCCGGTCATAGGCCAAGCCGACATTGACATCTCTTACTCCGAGCACAGGCCATTCACTCATTTCTAGCATAATCCGCGCATTCGGGGGGACCCTCTTTCCCGGAGTTGATTTCATTGTCATTGTCTGTTTCAACAGCCATTTTCAAACTAGGCCGCATGGGCCTCAATGGGAACTAATATGAAAAAAGACACAACAGACGTTAGATATAGAATTTTAGCCCTTCTGTTTACCTCCCACCATTCTAACTTTCCCTATTAGTAGTTACCTAGCAAAAGCACACGAATATGCGTCATTTACTTACCATCTGCATTCTTTTTGCCACAAAACTTCTAATATAAGCACAAATACACATGTTTTATTTCATTATATCTACAATATCACAGCTCTATATTAATATGACTCTTTGATTTATTAGCAAGTTAATCTTTAGCAGAATAGCAATCAGTTTTTCCATGTATGGTGTTTATTCTATGTGCACTTGGTTGATTAGTTTTCATGTTTCACACAATTAATAAATGTTACAGTTATGAGAGAATGACTTAAACAAGGCGGGCACAACATTTTTTGTCTTTCCCCTGCTCCATCAGTCACACACCCCAGCGTAACGTGTGGTAACCCACTAGGCAGTTCTTTTTTGTAAAACGATAAATGCCATGGGCCAAAATATTGGTCATGAGCCTGTACTCAGCAATTTAAAATTTCGTCAGAGCCAAATACCAAGATTGCCCAGAGGTAATTCTAGTGTGTGCCACTTTCATCCACCACCGGGCACTCCCTGCCCTTTTATCGCACTCTTGCAGGTTTTTTAAAATCAAAACTCTACCTTTAGTCAACAAAGGGTCAGAAGCATTTTTCTGAACTTGCAATGAATTGATGCCTATAAACAGTGTCCAATCTACTGCACATATGATTGTTATAATACCAGGTTTGCCCAATATGTTTAAATTGCACGATTTGTCACTTCTTCTTCCTCAGATAATGGCAATTTTAATTAGCTCCAACCCCAATCTGCAATTGCTTGTCCTGCCCTATTGCAGGGCGTTTTAGCCCCTTCTCTGGAGTTCGGGTCTAGTTGTGCCCCTGACACACCTAATACTCGTGCAGATCACTTCTCTGCTCATGTTAACACACATTCCCTTCACAGAGCGCTGTTCTTCATGGTACCCAAAGTAACTCAGAGACCCTCCCTTGATAATGGTCAGGCTTACTTAGACATCCTCTTGTGATTAAACCACGAATCACAAGCCCAGGTTTCTACAATATCTAGCCTCCTGTCAAGTCGCCATTCAATTCCTAGACTGGTTTGCTCTAGAAGACTCGTTAAGCCCATAGGTTGGTTCATTGTGGCTTTAGTTGGGATCATGTGTCAGATAATTCTTCATCATGTGGCTTACATTTATTCATTTGTGTTTCTGTAAAACTCTAGTTGGCCATAATTGCAGCATCAGAGTGCTTGCTGGGTTAAAGGACAGGGTGTTTAAGTGATTGGAGCAGTTGCTCAGTTAAAACCAAACATAGTCAAAGGTGGGGATCTTCCCAAACTTCCCTGGGACGAACTGATTGGATGGATAATAAACCTAGATAGGCAAAAGTCAATAAAAACAAGCACTGGCGTTGCCAATAGGTCTCGCAGTAGGAAAGTTGGAGCTATTGGTTTTGTAAATGACATTTTATATTTATGTTTTGTGATTTACAATGCCAATACTTTTAACTTTAGCATATGTGACACTTTTAGTATTTGTAATGTCACATGTTTTGTATGGCCTTTACTTAGATGTATTGATATTACAATTAACATTGGCTTTTAATTGTTTTAAATAATTAATACTTAAATAAAAGTGATTGTAATTTTTAATGGCAATAGCTTAAACTTTTGTAAATAACTGTTGTGAAGATTATGTTCAGTGACTAAAATCCAAGAACAGAAGTGAAATATTAACATTTTTTTGTGACATTTGCAATAAAGCTTCAAACATAGAGAGATCATATTTGAACCAGTGATGCTGTGGTAGTGCTGAGTGATGCTGTGGTGGTGCTGAGTGATGCTGTGGTGCCCCTGAGTGATGCTGTGGTGGAGCGATAGAAAGATAGAGGGCGATAGATAGATAGACAGAGTGACGGCGATAGATAGATAGACAGAGTGAGGGCGATAGATAGATAGACAGAGTGAGGGCGATAGATAGATAGACAGTGAGGGCGATAGATAGAGTGAGGGCGATAGATAGAGTGAGGGCGATCGATAGATAGATTGATAGAGAGTGAGGGCGATAGAGAGATAGAGTGAGGGCAATAGATAGATAAAGTGAGGGGAATAGATAGAGTGAGGGCGACAGATGTGTGTGTTTGTGTGTGTGCGGTTGTGTGTGGTTGTGTGTGTAGTTGTTTGAGTGGTTGTATGTGTGAGTGGTTGTATGTGTGGGTGGTTGTATGTGTGAGTGGTTGTATGTGTGGGTGGTTGTATGTGTGAGTGGTTGTATGTGTGAGTGGTTGTATGTGTGAGTGGTTGTATGTGCGAGAAATTGAGCTATTCGTATTGTAAATGACAATGCCTTTTATTTATGTTTTAAAAACCAACGCGTAAATAAAGGCATTGCCATTTACAATGCCAATAGCTCAAAACTCTCACCACTGCGAGACATATTGCAATGCAAATCCTTGTTATCTTTGCAGTTTTATATAACGCGACCTCGAGCGGTTTACATGAGGACTAGTTACATTACAGGACACAGAATGTTGCGTTGATGCCGAGACTCGAGCCCAGTGAATCCTCAGATCCAAAGTCGGCAGCTCTGGTCGTTAGGCCACATCCTCTCCCCAATAAAAAATGGTGCGGCTATCGAACAGCCTTCCTTTATAAAGTTGTTAAAGCATTTGTAATTATATTTCGCCCTTACTATATGACGCTTGCCATTGCGCTTAGTCAAGTAAAAAAGTAAATAAGCCGCCTTCAAATCAGAAGGGTATTTTATTCAAAGGATTCAGGGGTTGCGCCTCTCAACTGGAACTTGAAATACCTACTCCATGATGACCTCCGATTAAAGAAGTTACGATAATGTGGTCTCTCTTTTGTTTCCATTTCAGTAAGTGTTCGCTTCAGTCTATATTTTTTTAAACAGTGTTTACTTTGAAGCAGAGCCAATGACATTTCCTGCCCTCTCTGTTTATTTTCGAGGTTCAATCCAATCGTGCCCTGAGCTATCACCTTTTCAGCCAATCAGACGAGGCCCCTGGATTTGATTTGTCAGAATGATGCAAAACGGAAACAAGGACGTAATGAAGAGAAGCCTAGCAACGGGCCTCTGGTGCGGCCATGTTACAGCGGGTGGTGTTCAAAATTAGCAACTAAGTATTATGGCAGTATCAGAGCGCCGTCTTGTGTGGCTTCTATGAGTCTTCCATGGTGCCAAGAACATGGCCAGAGCTCAGCTGGCAATTTAGGAACTGGAAAAACAGGTTCGAATCTCGGCGACGTCTCAACATTCTGTGATACTGGGCAACTCGCTTAGTTTCCCCGTCCTTAAAAAAAAAAAAAACTGGTAAAGCAAACTAGCCAAACGGAAGGAAAAACATACCACACATGGCCTTTGATTATAGCAAGGCAAAACAAGCTTGTATCTTGCCTTTACTTATGTTACGTGCTGTAAACAACGGTTCTGTCCAGAAGGATGCCCAGTCTGCTCCTAATGTATGCCATTTTTGGGGATGGGTCGGGGTGTTTAATTTCTGGATTCAAACTCTGCAGCTGCAGGGTGGGAAACATAAATATTCCATCAGGGTTTATGAGTTAATTAATTTATCTATAACATGCTGCCTCACTGATAAGGTTGTACAATTAACAAGTAGCACCTATACAGACGTATAAGTGTCTTCCTGGGCACTGGATTTTCGATGCTGTGGATCACAGCCAAGTTAACTCAAACAAGTTCCCAAATGTGAATGTTGAAAAATTTATTTATTTTATTGTAGAACATAAATCCATGTAAAGATATCAATAATTCTTGACTCTTTGCTCCATGTACTCAATTTCTGGTACTGTGATATGCATAATCAATAACAATGATGTAAACATCGATTCCCAATGCATTTCGGCATCAGGGGAATATCTATAAGGCAAATCAAATGAAAAGATCTTAACTCTAGGAGAAAATCACTGTAAATGGCCATCACCATGTCTAAAGGACCTCCAACGTATCGTGTGTGTAGAGACTCGGGCGATATGAATATGCGTGTGGATAAAGTAACAAAAAAATAACAGATAAATACTGGGTTGTTTAAATGTATAAACAGAGTAGTGCAGAGCGATCCAAAACAACAATGTGCACGAGTTTACGATGTCTGTGCTAAAGAAGGAAAAGATAAACGTTCGTGATAGTGAAATTGACCGCGTCGATAACATGCATATTACAAAAAACTCGACGAGACTCAAATAACAGGGTGACGATGTAATGTGAAAGGGACGCCGTGCACAAAACATGCTATTAATGCTAAAGTGACTGTTAAATATAACGGTCCACGCGATGTGCTGACCGATAAAACGTTCTGAAAGCTCCCAACAGTTGTGGAAAGCAACCGGCGGTCGCACTGCCGTCCATGCAGGTTTGGGTGGCGTGTGACATATAGTTAGTGGGTGTGGTTTTAACACGGAGCAAGCGTAATGTGTATCCTGGGACTTAAAGGGATACTGATACATAATGTGTGTAAACTGGATAAGTGGAAGCGAACATGCCACGTTGTTATGTGCTTTTGTATAGTCGTGCAATAAAGTTTAAAATCATAAAGCGGCAAGCAGAACAAGAGCGGCCGGTAAACTGAAAGTACGGCCGGCCACCGGCCAGCCATGAATAATTAGGGGAGGAGAAGCCGCAGAGCACACGCTGGGAGAAGCCCTTTGATGTGGTGGCGGCCGTGAACAAAATGCAATTAGGAGGGAGGGAGGGAGGCTGATGCGCGGGCTTGTTTGGTCACGTGATTCACGTGAACTCGAAGAAAACCGCACCAAAAAGCCCTTGGTTTCACGAGTATTTTGAGCACTTGAATTCTCTCCATTTCCCATTCCTTCGGAATGGAAAAGGCGAGACCTAAAAAGAGGGGTCTTGTCCGCTTGTCCTTGGACTAGCCTGACAGGAGGGACGGTAGTGAGCTGAAAATAACTGAGGTAGTGATACATAAGCCTTTGAGAGTTGGAAATCATTCCAGTTTGCGGCTACTTTGAAAATATTAGTCTTGAGTGACTTTGTGGGACCTCGGGAAGTGATCACTGATTCTAGGGTGGGCCAGGGTTGGAATTCCAGAATGGTGAATACTGGCTGTGATATCATCCAGGAAATACTTTGTACCTTTCTGGGAATATGACAACGGTTCCAAGTGACTGACTTCACTTGTTGTCTTGCTTTTTGGTGTCTCTTACATGCAGCCCTCTGACCCTTACAATGTGTTGTTGACTTACTTATAATAACTTGCTTTTATGTAGCACTTAAATATATGTTTTTTTTTTTGTTTCTCAGTGCTTTAGAGAACAGTTGTCAGGATTAAACAATTTATTACTACTCAATCCATTAACCTTGGAAGAGTTAAATGCTGATTTGGCCTTGCCAGCCTCATGACCTGCAGATCACACAACTGCTTATGATGTGCGCTTGTATAACCAAATTGCCTGATTGCTCTGAAAAATGTGTTACTGTTTCTTTTAGTGGCCACTTTTTTTTATAATATAATTGGGAACATTACACTCTTAGGCCTAGATTTACTGAGCCTTTGCGTCGCCATTGTGTTGTGCAAGATGACACAGGTCAACGCTAAGGATTAGTTGTAATTTACAAAGCCCGTTAGGCATGATTTTCGTGGTCTTGTGAAGAAATGTAATGCTACGCATCTGCTTCAACTGCGTTATGTTTAGGGCTCCCGGTTTTCCGTTTTTACGGATTTTTACATATAAATACAGACGGAAAAGTATTTTTCCTTTGTCTGTATTTATATGTAAAAGCGGAAAAATACGAGTAAACGAGTACATTTTCCCGCGCTGCTGCCTTGGTTCAGAGTTGCCGTGCCCTGCTCCGATGCTGGGAGTTCCTTCCAGTGACGTACTTGGACATAATGTGGACCGATTGGCTCAGGGTCTTCAAGTGACCCTGAGCCAATCCTGGTTGTTTCAAAGCGTCACAGTGTGGGCGTGCTAATACCTCCAGCCCCGCCCTGGTAACATCTGCCCTACATTTTGGGGGCTCACCTGCCTGTTGTTCCTATTTGCCTCCACAACGTTAAAAGACGCCTTCCAGGAATCCAGGACTTACGCCGCTGGAGTTAGCCTGCACCAGCCCACCGCCATTTGTACTTTCAAGGGAGGTGTATGTACCCTACATATGTGGCCTCAGGGGACAGATCGATACGCGTTAAAAGTCGTTCTTTCCTCTTTCTGTCCCTCTGCAGCCTTAGGCTCCTGCCCTCCCTCCCCACCCCACGTGCGCAGCACCGGCTGTTGCACCCCCGGCGTTCACACTGTTTATTTGACTTTTCCTTGTATTTTTAATCCTGTCTACTGGTCTGGGGAACCGAGTTCGGGCATCGGCTAAACATCCTGGGATCCTGGGCATATCACTGCCCCATTACTATATATGTGTGTCTTTTTGTAACGTAACTGGTGCTCAGAAAATTGCCCCCATTGCCCAGAAGTGAAGAAGTAGGTGCACCGGCCAGGGTCTGCTTGTGTGCGTGGTGTGTGCTTGTGTCTCTGCCAGGGTCTGCTTGTGAGCATGCAGGGTCTGCTTGTGTGCGTGCGTGTGTGCTTGTGTCTCTGCCAGGGTCTGCTTGTGTGCGTGCGTGTGTGCTTGTGTCTCTGCCAGGGTCTGCTTGTGTGCGTGCAGGGTCTGCTTGTGTGCATGCGTGCGTGCTTGTGTCTCTGCCAGGGTCTGCTTGTGTGCGTGCAGGGTCTGCTTGTGTGCATGCGTGCGTGCTTGCGTCTCTGCCAGGGTCTGCTTGTGTGCAGGGTCTGCTTGTGTGCCTGCGTGTGTGCTAGGAGGGGCACAGGCTTTCCACCAAACCGCACATTCCCTGCGGGTGACATCGGAGTCATTAATGGGCCCCGGCAGATGGCATAAGGTCCAGTGCCCCCTGACCTCTGCCTCAAAAGGTGTTGTTTTGTTCCTGGAAAGGTGTGTTTTACGTTTCCTGGTCTGGGGAACCGAGTTCGGGCGTCGGCTAAACATCCTGGGATCCTGGGCATATCACTTAACTGCCCCATCACTATATATGTGTGTCTTTTTGTAACGTAACTGGTGCTCAGAAAATTGCCCCCATTGCCCAGAAGTGAAGAAGTAGGTGCACCGGCCAGGGTCTGCTTGTGTGCCTGCGTGTGTATTAGGAGGGGCACAGGCTTTCCAGATTGTTGCGTTTAGGCCCCCTGGCAAGGCATTTATTTATGTATGCGTTATTATACAGCGCAGACTTTACCCGAAGGTGTCAGAGCACTTCAGAATAGGAACAGTAACATGATATGAGGAGAAAATTACAAGTGTGCATATTACAAGAGCAAGCGTTACGTTACATGAGGTAGCATGTTACATAAGCATACTGGATACAAATAGAGGTATAATGCTTCAATAATACTTCAATAAGTGTCTGTCACTCCAAACACAAGAACCCACTGGGAAGGCACTTCTACATTCATAGTTTTCAGATGAATGTATTGTGTTGATCAATAACAACCGGGCGCTGGTGTGCATTGTAAATTTAAATAAATGCGGAAAAATACTAGCTGTAGTATCGTATTTTGCTTGCGGCAAAAATAAATGTGGATAAATACAGAAAAAATGCCACAAAAATAAATATGGATAAATACAGACGGAAATGGCAAAAAAATAAATACCATAAAACCGGGAGCCCTAGTTATGTTACATTCCAACTTGGGCATTCCCATGCATCCACCCATGGATTTTGGCTCATTCCCAGATTTACTAAAACTTGAAAACCTGGGAATACGTCAAAATGCTGCGCCTTCCCCTTAGAGGTGTAACGAGAGGAAATATTTGTATTTCTCCTTGTTATTTCCTCTTTTACATGCACGGCATTCTGAAGCATATAGGAAAATGCCTCAAGGGATTGTTTTGGGGTAGGAAGTTATCCCTTGCTGCAGGAAACAATCCTGTCCGTAACACAGGCACCCTTGCACAATGGTGCAAGGGTGTCTGTGTTGACACTAAACTGCACACAATTCGCAAGTGAGAGAGAGCAAAAATGCTCCATATCTGTGTAAATATGGAGCATTTCTGCCCTCTCCATTTCACGTAACGTAGTGCAGCAACGTTGCTTGTTGCTCTGCATTGCGTGAAAATGTTGTAAATATTCCCCTAAACTCTTATGTGGCTAAGCTTTCTTTTCAGTGGAAAATCTTTAAAATCTATTTTATCAAAATATTTTCTTAGCTCAGTATGATATTGGAATCAGTCATTTCTTTTAAGTTGAGCTTTGGGGCAGGTTTACTATGGTTTTGCATCAGGGTTGCATCACTTTTGTGGTGCAGCCCCAACGCAAAATATTTTAGGTATTTACAAACACATGCAAAACCTGGTCAGTGACGGTGGTGATGTGTTGTATTATTGGGGCTGAGCATACAGAATCAAATGGGTTGTGGATATTAAGCTGTGATATTTATATGTGGTCACCCGGTATTTCCCTACAACAATGAAGGAGCAGGACTAGTGTTCCAAGAATTTCATGGAGAACTGGTCCATTTTACACTTAGATTTCGATGTGACATTGCTGTAAAGAAATACAGTATACCTGATGAAGTCCTCTCAGAGGACGAAACGTGTTGGCCAGGCTGTTTCTTTGATGTGTTAAAGAATATAAAAGAGAATTGTTTTGAGACTTCATACTACGACTCCCATGTTATTCTGATATTGGAAAAGAGTACATTGATATTGACACCATTGAATTCTGTGTACTTTATAAGAGAAGGAGTAAAGAAACAAAAAGGAAAAAACTCTATAATACAATTGTTGGATTCATGAGGCACTCCCTTTTGTGTATTTTTTCTGGTTGAATGTATTTTTGGTTTTGGAGTAGTTTGACCATTAGAGGGTGAGTGGAGACCAATATTAACTTGTGGAACTAGCACCTGTGCACGGTCTTTGACCAGAACTACTCTTGCTTTGGGATTAAAAGCCTCTTTGTGCCGCTTTACATGGTTTAGTGCTCGTATCACTGCCTTACATTACTGTGCTTTGGGAAGGCATTCCATGGGTGGAGCATGGGCATTCGCATGCATTCACCATTCACCCATGGAACTGGGCGCATTCCCTGCTTTACTAATTTCTGGGAATGTGTCAAAATCCAATGCCCTCCCCAGTGAGGCATAACGAAAAAATATATGTTTATCTCGCCTCATTATTTCCTATTTCCACCAGGGCTGCAAAATGTAGCACACATAGAAAGAGAAATATGCCTCAAAGGATTTTTTAGTGTAGGAAGGTCTCCCTTCCTGCAAAACAACAATCCTGCTCGTAATGCAGGCACCCTTGCACCATGGTACAAAGGTGATTGTGTTGGTACTAGCAAGTCTCAAGGAGAGAGCTTAAGAGTGCTGTATCTTAGTAGAGAGGGCGCTCTGCAGCTCTTTCCTATTTACACAATGTAGCACAGCAACTTGCCTTGCTGAAATGCGTTCCATGAATTCTTAATAAATCTGCCGCTCTGTTCCCATCATGTTGTACATAATAGAACACTCTAGTTCTCTGAATTTCAATGGCAGGACTGGAAGGGTTATACCAAAAAGGAAGCGCCAACTAATAGCTTAAGTGATAAGGTTTTTCAAAGGGTTCCTGCTCCTTTGGCACTGACCCCAAAGCCCCAAACAAATGGAAACTGCATCAGTTGAAAGTCTGAAGAAATATCACATTCAAGAACAGACTACCTGCAGAGTGTAACAAGGTGATCCTTTAAGAATGTAGTACAAGAGTCAGCTAGTAATTGGAAAGGTAGGTTTATTCTCTATAAGAATCCCATCCATCACTGCCCTCCAGCTGCCAGCCAGATGTGCCCACCTCTCATTACATGAACATTCCCAATGACATCACATCATTCAATAGCCATAATTACTAACAAACGGCTGATCCAGACATACACAAAAAACGTAGATGCCACACATCTCCCTTCCTTATCAACTATAAATGCAACAAAACTATAATACAGCAATATACATGCAAAAAATTAAGACTATGCAAAGGTTGGGTTTTACATACCTTTGAACAGCAAGTTTGAGCTGACATAGCACGCATGGGAATATAAGGACAATAAGGTTTGAGTTAATTATACCCTACCACACCTTCGAAAAGTCAGAACAAGCTGGACGCTGAATGGGACGCAGGCTTACCACGGCCTCTCAAAGTGTTAATATTTTGGATATTTAGATTTTTTTGGATGTTTCTGCTGCCTCAGACCTTGGAGGTAACCTGCCAGCTATGTTCATTTAGCTACTTTTCTAAGGCCTTATTGGAACTGAACTGGACTTACAATTATTTTGTTCACTGTCTGTAATTCACGTCGCTCCTATATGATACTGTGTATACAAGTTTATACATAGCTGGACCCAGAAAATAATTCATATGAAACATCCTACAGTTCATTCCTTTTTGGAGATTCCTTTTTAGCCTTGAAAAAGTATGAAAGACGAAACGTGTCGGCTGTCGCTTTTTGTGCAATGCTTAACGAGATGTGTGATGCACACAAGGGTTAAAAACTATGTATACAAGAAGAAAATATTTTGGACTCCATTTGTCTCTTACTTTAGTTTTTACTTGCCATGATTTAGCATTACTATATGGACTACGGTATGCACCTGTTACAACGCAATTTTTACTCCGCACTACCACTACAACGCAGGCATTACAACGCATACCGTTACAACGCATTGCGCTGGGGGGCGCTCTAGGATAAGAGGTAAGTTTAATTTACTATCCAACACCTTCCCTAGGGTCCACGGGGACTGGAGTTAGAATAGTAAATTATACTTACCACTATCCAGCACCCCAAAGCGCTATGCGTTGTAGCGGTATGCGTTGTAAATACCGCGTTGTAATGGTATGCGGAGTAAAAGTATGCGTTGTAACGACATACATCCATGGACTACTAATGTGTGCTTCTGTACTTATTGTTGCACACCTTTGAAAAGTATCTAACTCGCATACTCTTTTATGTAGGCAGGTAGAGTGGTTTTCCTAACTGACTTCCTAAGAGACCACCCTGAGAAACCAAAATCCACCAAACCTTTGCACATACCATCTTTACTGCTCCTCGGAACTCCCAGATTCACTGAACCCTTCGTACTACCTCCTTACCCGAGTACCACCACTCTGTTCAGATTTCATATGCGATTATCATCCGTCTTAATAGCATTGTTGAAGACCTTGATTACCCTCATAGGTTGGAGGAAACCTGTAGAGCCTCCTTTTATGCACTTTTTTTTACCATTACCCAGTTCCCTGCTTTGACTTCCATTTTCTTAACAGATTTCCTTTTATCAAAATGTTCCTTACGAGCCTCAATCTTCTTAGCGTCAATCAGCCTCCAATCACTCCCTTTTTCACCTCCACCACATCCAGAATGGATATCATTGATCCACATTGGTTCTTCTACAGATTTGGCTTGGCTACCCCTAAACGGTTCTAAAGGAGTTTTCCTTGTAATAAATGGAGAGACACCCTGTACGCTGCCACCTTTTTGATTACTTCTTTTCTCCAATTTAAACCAGCATCCTTGCCATATTTATGGTCTCCATCAACACGTGGTTGAAGCTTTCCACCATGCCATTGGTTTCTGGGTGATATAGCGAGCCTTTCTTGTGCCTAACCCTATACTCACACAGAAATTGTTCAATTTCTCTAGACACCAACTGTACCCTTTTGTCTGGAAAGGATGATGCCAGGAATGCCTTCCCTTTTAAACAACTCCTTTAAAAAGCGTACACATGTATTCCCAACAGATCAAAAATGAGACCTCGCATTTTCTCCTACTTCTTGGTAAATATTGTGAGCACTCAGTGTCCAGCAAAGAAAGTGGTCCAAAAATCCTCCAGCAAAGCTAAAAAAAATGTGAGACATGCTCCCCCAACCACAGCTTTAACCCCTTCGCTGCTAGGCCTTTTCCCCTCCTGTGCTAAGCCCTTTTTTGGCGATTTGGGGTAGTGCGCGCTTAGGCCCTTGTAACTTTTTGACCACATAAGGTATCCACGCCAAATTTGCGTCCTTTTCTTCCAACATCATGTGGATTCTAAAGGTGCCCAGGGTTTGTGGATTACCTTGGAGGGGTCCCAGAAATTAACCAAAATATAGTGATTTTTTTGTTTTTTTCAGAAAAATGGGAAAAATGGGCTGCAAATGAAAGCCTCTGGGTTTTTCCCTGAAAATGTTATCAAAAAAGGGTTTGTGGGGCTGAAATCTCCATTTTCTCAGCTTTTAGGAAATGACAGTCTTTTGTCAGAGAACCGACATTTTTCACACAGTTTTGGCATTTTTCTGGGACATAGCCTATTTTTGCTATTTTTAGAGCTTTCCACCTCCTTCCAGTTAATGGTAGAAATGAGTTTGAAAGCAATAATGGATCCTAGAAAGCTGTACATTTTCAAAAAGTAGACAAAATTCTGAATTCAGAAAGGGGTCATTTGTCTAAATCCATGAAGGTTTCTTTATAGAAACTAACAGTTAAATATTGGAATAATTGAAAATTTGTTGAAAAAAACAGCCTTTTGTCTCAACGTTTTCACCTATAACTTTTTCTAGTTTTGACAGCTCTTAGAAAGCAATATACCGTTACATCCGTTAGACCTTCCTGGTTGTGGGGATATATAGGACTTGTAGTTTCACCAAGAACCCGACGAACCCAGATCCAAAAACTGAGCAGCAACTTGCAATGGTATTTTTTCATTTACTGGGTATAGAGCACTTTGTCTTGGAACATGTATACATGGAAAAATCTGTATGAAAGACACCTATGTATTTCTGAATTGGGTACAAAATATAGAGTTCAGAAACAGTATATTATTGCTAATTTTCAAAATTGGGAATACTCATACTAGCATGAGAATTATTGGTCATTTTTCAAAATTATTTTTTTGTTACACAATGTCTTTCATTGAAAGGGAGAAATGCGCAAAAGCTTAATTGGTAATAACAGTTGATTTACAAATCTGAATTACCCCAAGTCTCCCGATAAAAACGGTACCTCACTTGTGTGGGTCGCCCTTGTGCCTGCGACAGGAAACGGCGCAAAATGCAAAGTGGTGACACCTAAATTTTGCAGTTACAAATTGACCCTTTTTTAGCAAAGTGCCTACCTGTAGTTTTTGCACCCTAGCTCTGCCGGCACCTAGGGAAACCTAGCAAACCTATACATTTTTGAAAAGTAGACACCCAGGGGAATTCAGGATGGGGTGACTTGACTGCCTACCACCAGGTCTTGTTACCCAGAATCCCTTGCAAACCTACGAATTTGACAAAAAAAACACATTTTCCTCACATTTCTGTGGAGGAAAGTTCTGGAATCTGCTTGGATCAACAAATTTCCACCCACCCAGTGTTCCCCCAGGTCTCCCAAAAACAATGGTACCTCACTTGCGTGGGTAGGCATAGTGGCTGCGACACGAAACAGCGCAAAACGCAACGTGGTCGCACCTCAATTTCCCAGTGAAATCTTGCGCTCTTTGGACAAAGAG
>NW_028243120.1:0-32423 GCF_964263255.1 Lissotriton vulgaris
TCTGGGTCAGACTGATTTGCATATAGCCATGTCTGAACTGGGGTGGTAGAGTGGGCTAAAGAACGGTGATGGATTAAACCCAGATCTTTTGACTGGGTGTGAGTTTTTGATTGATTCAGATGCTCTGTCCATCACCACCCCCTTTTGTACCGCTTTTGGCCACCATAAGTGTGGCAGGGTATGCTCAGACGTGAGTCCCTTGATCACTTTGCCACTGGATTCAAGCAAGCCGGGCTGAAGACGGCTGGAATGCCAGAAACCGGTCCTCGGAAGCTTGTATCCGGTCCAGGGAAGACATGGTTTGGCAGTTCGGGCTGGACTGTTCCGTTGAGGCACAGGGTCAGACTGATTTGTATATAGCCATGTCTGAACTGGGGTGGCAGAGTGGGCTAAAGAACGGTGATGGATTAAACCCAGATCTTTTGACTGGGTGTGAGTGTTTGATTGATTCAGATGCTCTGTCCATCACCACCCCCTTTTGTACCGCTTTTGGCCGCCATAAGTGTGGCAGGGTATGCTCAGACGTGAGTCCCTTGCTCACTTTGCCACTGGATTCAAGCAAGCCGGACTGAAGACGGCTGGAATGCCAGAAACCGGTCCTCAGAAGCTTGTTTCCGGTCCAGGGAAGACATGGCTTGGCAGTTCGGGCTGGACTGTTCCGTTGAGGCACAGGGTCAGACTGATTTGCATATAGCCATGTCTGAACTGGGGTGGCAGAGTGGGCTAAAGAACGGTGATGGATTAAACCCAGGTCTTTTGACTGGGTGTGAGTGTTTGATTGATTCAGATGCTCCGTCCATCACCACCCCCTTTTGTAACGCAGTAGAACCAAGGCACAAGAAAGCAGTGAAACCAAGGTGCAAAACACGCAAAGGGGGCAGGTATAAGGCCTGAAACCTATGGTTTTTTCAGTGAATTTGCAAGGTTTTTTTAATGCTAATTCCTAACTATTGGGCCGATTATGATGGCGGACGGACCTGAGTCCGTCAGCCACCATAGAGTAGGAGGGACCATCCGCAGGGGCAGCGGCAGTCCCTCCGTGCAGATTACGATGTGACCGCCAGGGTGGCGGTCACATCCTCTATTTTTAACATTGCGGCGGGTGCAGCTTCAAGCTGCACCTGCCGCAATGTTAAAAATGCATGCACGGCATTTGCGTGCACAAAGCAGCAGGCACCGTGGGGTGCCTGCTGCTTTGTTCACGCAAATGCAGGGGGGTACCATAGGTACCCCCCATGTGCACCCCCCACCCCTCCTTCACCCAGGGGGCCAGCAACGGGCCCCCGAAGTGAAGGTCCTTATGCTTTTCCACGGCAGAAAAGCCGCCGTGGAAAAGCATACTTTGTACTCCATCATAAAATGGCTGGCTGTATCTGCTAGACTGCGCCAGCCATGTTAATGCTTTTCCGCCGCGGTCGGAAGGCGACCGTGGCGGAAAAGTGGCGGACATATTCCAAGACCCACCAGCCATCCTAATTTGGCCTTGCAAGCATCCGCAGCGGTTTTCCCGCATCCTCCGGGCCGGCGGTGGCTTCCGCCGGCCCGGAGGATGCGGGAAATCCGCAATGATAATAGGCCCCTATATAAGGCCTGAAACCTATGGTTTTTTCAGTGAATTCGCAAGGTTTTTTAAATGCTAATTCTATTAGCGGATAACGTTTAAACATGTTAATATCCTTGTGGGACCACCTGAGCAGCCCTAGGGGGTCAGGTTGTTTCTACCCTGCCCCCTTTTTGCATTCTACACGTTTTTTTTTCTGCTTCTTGTCTACCTAGTACAAGATGAATGGCAACACTTCCTGGTTAGAAGTGTTGACAGCCAATGAGCATGCTGCTTTCCTGCGAAAGGCGTGCTGATTGGCTGACACTTTCTGTCAACACTCCAAACCAGGAAGTGTTGGCAGCCATCTTGTGCCTCGGTAGAACCAAAGCACAAGAACGCAGTGAAACAAAGGTGCAAAACACGCAAAGGGGGCAGGGTAGAAGCACCCTGACCCCTAGGCCTGCTCAGGAGGTCCCACAAGGACCCCCGTGGTACGCTCAGGGTACGCGTACATGGCATTGCACCCAATGCGTACTCCGCAAAATTAAAAAAATATATATTAGTTTTTTTACCTTCGGGGTCCTCCTAGGCCCCCCTGATAAAACATAGGGGGTCAGGGGGTCTCTACCCTGCCCCCTTTTTATAGCTTTCCCCTTTTTTTGTCACATCTTGTGTCTCGGTTCAACCGAGACACAAGATGGTGGACTCTCCGGACCGTTTGGAATGTGCACAGACACCCGAGAGCCACTCAGCTTTCTGCTCGCGCACTTCCGTGTCGCGCCGGGTGCGCTCCCCGGTACGTGTACCTATAAGCGCTCGAAGCGCGCATATAGATATATATATGTGTTTTTTAACCTAATTTTCGTAAAAACCACTGGAGCAATTTTCACCAAATATAGAAAAGGCACTTCTGCGTCCCTACAATTTTGCAAAGTTTGGTGTAATTACGTTCAGCGGTTCGGGCTGTAGCCTTGTCTATTCGTCCTATGGAAATTAACGTGGGGAAAACATGTTTTGGGACCCCCCTTTTTACTTGGCCCCCGCTTGACGAATCCCCCCGAAACTTCCAGGGAAGGAGCGGAGCGGAACTGGCCTAAATTTTGGAAAATTACACGCAAATTCCTCAACCGGCGCCAAAGTTATTCCCAATAGAATGTTGCGGATTTCCTATGGTAGCTAGGTCCTAACTATATATACCAGGCCAATCACATTTTATCACACACAAAATCAAAACCAAAGTAACATTTTAATTGGTTCAAATTATCAACACTTTCAAAGTCACATAATCTTCAACCTACCCCCAATGCTCTCCACCAATTACCATACTAACTCTCCACAAAACACCTACCTACACCCAAAGGTGAAAGAGTCATCACTCAATGTTGCACTCAACCAACATTTAATCACTGAAACTTGTTATTTTAATGTATTTCTTTTATGTCTTTTTGAGCAAAAGTCCGCGCACTGTGCGTGGACCCCGCGATTTAAAAAAAAATATTTTTTTCAACCTTCAGGGTCCTTTACAGACCCCATGACAAAACCTAGGGGTCTCAGGAATCTCTACCCTGCCACCTTGTCAACTATTACACTTCTGTTTACAACCACTATCATCTGCCACAAAAACAAGATGGAGGACAACACTTCCTCATTTTGACTGACTGGAATGTTGACAAACGTCCAACAGCCAATCAGAATTCCGCGCGTGCACGCTAAGGTCCGCGCACGTGCAAGGACAGTGCAAGGACGGTGCAAGCCCGTGCGCGCACTGTGTCCCGCCTATAGATATATAATTTGAAAAAGGATGATTTTCTCAACAATTACTGGAGGGATTTTCACCAAATATACAAAAGGCACTTCTGCATACCAGGCTCTACCATTTTGCCAAGTTTGCAGTAATTCCATTCAGCCGTTTGGGCTGTAGCTGGGTCTAAAGGTCCTATGGAAAATTGCATTGGACTCAATTTCACATTCAATTTTCTCAAAAACTACTGAAGGGATTTACACCAAACATACAGAAGGCACTGCTGCATACCAGTCCCTACCATTTTGCAAAATCTGGTGTAATTCCGTTCAGCCATTCGAGCTGTAGCCTTGTCAGAATGTCCCTATGGAAATTAACATGGGGAAAACACGTTTTGGGACCCCCCTTTTTTCTCGGCCCCCGTTAGACGAATCCCCCCGAAACTTTCAGGGAAGGAGCGGAGCGCAGCGAGGCAAATTTAGGGAACATTACAGGTAGATCCCTCAATCGGCGCCAAAGTTATTCCCAATAGAATGTTCGGAATTTCCTATGGTAACTAGGTCATAACTATATATACCTACTGGCGACCGCCAGTAGGTAATATATATACATAAAGGTTTGTAACGAATGGTATGTAATGACTATATATATATATATATATATATATATATATGTATATATATATATATATATATATATATATATATATATATATATATATATATATATATATATATATATATATATTCACAGAAAAAACCATAGGTTATAGACCATATATAGTTAGGAATTTGCATTTACAAAACCTTGAAAATTCACTGAAAAAACCATAGGTTATAGACCATATATAGTTAGGGATTAGCATTTAAAAAACCTTATTTTATTTGCACAAAACCATTGAAATTCCATATATAGTTAGTTGCACTAACTATATATCGCGGACCCGCAATCCACTGCTAATGATGTCACATATTACATCATTCATGACATGGTCAGTGACATCACTGATGACATCACTGATGACATCTCAAATGACATCACTGATGACAACACCCAGTGACTGTATGTTTCTGTAAAGTTAAAATATGTCTTACATATTGAAGAATGAGTGGATGTATAAGTGTCTGGATGAAGGATTTAGTAGGTGCATGACTGACTGTATGAGAGAATGATTAAATGTGTCTCACTGAGTGCATGGGTTAGTGATTAAAGTGTCTTAATTTGGCAATCAATATTTATGTTCTTCTGTAAACTGCTGCATGTTTAAATCAGTAGCTATATCAGTAACTATATGGGTTATTGAATGGTTGCCCAAGTATTTGTATGGGAGACTGAGTGTGTGTGTGGGTGGCTGGGAGGTGTATAACTCTGTGCATAGATGTGTGAGCGGTTGATTCCCTAGGTGTATGGGTTCAAAAGTGCATGTAGAAACAGCTGTATGGACAGTTGACTGTGTGCATGAGTATATTGGTGAGTGAATGGATATCTCAGTTCTACATGTCAAAGTAAGTACATATGTAAAACACACTCCATGTGAGAGTTGACATATATAAATAACTGAACATAAGAGTCAGTGAATGTGAGAGTGGCTGTATGAATCATTGTGAACTTGTATCAAGGATTGTATAAGAGAGTAAATATGTGTTAGTATATGTTTGAATAAGTAAGGTGTGTATAACTGTATAGTTAAGGAAATGGAGATGTGATTGATTCTTTGCATGACTGAATAGGTGTGTGAGTAACTCCATGGATGTGTGACAGTCTGTGAGTGCCTGTTTACACTGAGTGTATCAAAGGTTATATTAGAGTCTGAAGATGTATTATCACATAAATGATATCATCAGTGATGTAATCAGTAATGTCAAATGAGATGTCAGTGATGTCATCAGTGATGTCATTTGAGATGTCATCAGTGATGTCATCAGTGATGTCATTTGAGATGTCATCAGTGATGTCATCAGTGATGTCACTGACCATGTCATGAATGATGTAATATGTGACATCATTAGCAGTGGATTGCGGGTCCGCGATATATAGTTAGTGCAACTAACTATATATGGAATTTCAATGGTTTTGTGCAAATAAAATAAGGTTTTTTAAATGCTAATCCCTAACTATATATGGTCTATAACCTATGGTTTTTTCAGTGAATTTTCAAGGTTTTGTAAATGCAAATTCCTAACTATATATGGTCTATAACCTATGGTTTTTTCTGTGAATTTCATTGGTTTTTTAAAAGCTAATATCTATAGCTGTAAAATATATTCTTTATTAAGTGACGTATCACGTAGCCCGTGAGACGCCTCATGATGCATCGCATAACCGTGACGTATCGTCTCTGCAGCGCAAACCAAACCCAAAACGTAAGCGCGCCAGAACACGCTTAAAGATATATATATATTTTTTTAACCTTAATTAGACAAAATCCACACGTGCACATATCACAAACGTTCAAAAAACACAATATGTCGGACTCCCGTTACGCTGCCGGTTAGCTGCCCGGTTAACGTACCAGGAAGCACCTTTACCGCGAAAAATCGCAATTTTTTTTTTTCACCCCCCAGGGAACTTTAATAGCCCCCTCATCAATCCTAGGGGTTCAGGAGGGGTCTGCCTTACCCCTTTCATTCATTTACACCTTTTTTTTTTCCACCTCTTGTCTCTCGATCCCACAGAGAGACAAGATGGCGGCCGCTCCAGACTGTTTACAATGATAACAGCCAATCAGCTTCTCCTCAGACTCCCGTTACACTGCCGATTAGCTTCCCGGTAGCTGCCCGGTTAGCTGCCCAGTTCGCGTACCAAGACGCGTCTCTACGGCGAAAAAATCGGATTTTTTTGTTTGTTTTTTTTTGGCCCCACGTGGCTTTATAATATCCCCCTCATAAATCCTAGGGGGTCAGAAGGGGTCTACCTTGCCCTCTTTCCTTCATTTCCCCCTTTGTTTTGGCCTCCTCTTGTCTCTCGATCCTACCGAGAGACAAGATGGCGGCCGCTCCGGACTGTTTACAATATTGACAGCCAATCAGCTACTCCTCAGACTCCCGTTACACTGCCGGTTAGCTTCCCGGTTAGCTGCCCGGTTAGCTGCCCGGTTCGCGTACCAAGACGCGTCTCTACGGCGAAAAAATCGGATTTTTTTTTTTTTTTGGGTTACACTGCCGGTTAGCTTCCCGGTTAGCTGCCCGGTTAGCTGCCCGGTTCGCGAACCAAGACGCGTCTCTACGGCGAAAAAATCGGATTTTTTTTTTTTTTGGGTTACACTGACGGTTAGCTTCCCGGTTAGCTGCCCGGTTAGCTGCCCGGTTCGCGAACCAAGACGCGTCTCTACGGCGAAAAAATCGGATTTTTTTTTTTTTGGGTTACACTGACGGTTAGCTTCCCGGTTAGCTGCCCGGTTAGCTGCCCGGTTCGCGAACCAAGACGCGTCTCTACGGCGAAAAAAATCGGAATTTTTTTTTTTTTTTTGGGGCCCGGCGTGGCTCTATAATATCCCCCTCATCAATCCTAGGGGGTCAGAAGGGGTCTACCTTGCCCCCTTTCCTTCATTTCCCCCTTTGTTTTGGCCTCCTCTTGTCTCTCGATCCTACCGAGAGACAAGATGGCGGCCGCACCGGACTGTTTAGAATGTTGACAGACACCGGAGAGCCAATCAGCTTCGCTTCGCAAAGTTCCGATACGCGAAAAGTTCGCGAACCGGAGCGCTGCCCGGAGCGCTGTTACAGATATATATCTTGATTTAAACGTTAATTTCTCAAAATCCACTGAAGCACATATATTGAGACCTAGCAAAGGCACATCGGGCTAACAGTCCCTACAATTTTGCCAAGTTTCGTGGAAATCCATTCAGCCGTTCGGGCTAAAAGTGAGTCCAACCGCCCTATGGAAATTAACATGGGAAAAACGCGTTTTGGGACCCCCCTTTTTTCTCGGCCCCCCCTTGACGAACCCCCCCCAAATTTTCAGGAGCTGCTCAGAAACAAAATGTGCCATTTTCCTGAAAATTTCAGCCGATTCCGTCCACAAACGCCAACGTTATTAGACATAGAATTTTCAAAAGTCCCATAGGAAAAAAATCCTAACTATATATACCTACTGGCTATCGCCAGTAGGTAATATATATATATATATATATATATATATATATATATATATATATATATATATATATATATATATATATATATATATATATATATATATATATATATATATATATATATATATATATATATATATATATATCCAGTGGGTAGTTATAGTTAGAACCTATTTTCCAAAGGAAATCCGCAACATTCTATTTGGAATAACTTTGGCGCCGGTTGACGAATCTTCGCAAAATTTCCAAAACTTATGGCTCGCTCCAGTACGCTCCTATCCTTAAAGTTTCGGGGTGATTTGTCAAGCGGGGGTTGAGAAAAAAGGGGGTCCCAAAACGTGTTTTCCCCATGCAATTTCCCAAAGGAACCTTTAATCTCAGCTACAGCCCGAACTGCTGAACGGAATTACACCAAATTTGGCAAATAGGTAGCCCTTGGTTCAGAGTCATGCCTTTTGCTTAAATGGTGTAAATCCGTTCAGTAGTTCCTGAGAAAATCAAAAGTAAAATCACATATATATCTATGACCGCGCAGGATCCGCGCACCCTGCCGAGCACGAGCTGTATGCTAATTGGCTGTCAACACTCCAAACCAGGAAGTGTTGGCAGCCATCTTGTGCCTCGGTAGAACCGAGGCACAGGAAAGCAGAAAAAAACTCGCAAAACGCAAACAGGGGGCAGGGTAGAAACACTCTGACCCCCTAGGCCTGCTCAGGGGGTCCCACAAGGACCCCCAGGGCCAGAAAAAGCATTTTTTTAAAAAAAAATAGGACAATTTTCTTTTAAAAACGAAGTGCGGGCTACCGCGCTTCGTTGTTAATTAGCCCCCGGGGGCCAAATCCTGGGGGCAATGCTCATTATGTAAAGACGGGCCCAGAGGGGCCCCCAGCCCCAGGGACCACCACCCCCCGGGGCTTCTTTGAATTAGGTGGGGGCTCTCAGGCCCCCCCAGCCCCGGGGACCACCACCCCGGGGCTTCTTTATGTTAGGTGGGGGTCTCTCAGGCCCCCCCAGCCCCGGGGACAGCCACCCCGGAGCTTCTTTAAATTAGTAGGGGGGGCTCTCTGGCGACCCCCGGAGACCGCCACCCCCGGGGCTTTCAGAAAACAATGGCGGGGGGCTCTCTACCCCCCACTGCCCTGGGGACCGCCACCCCCGGGGCTTTAAAAAAATACCACAGGGGGAGCAGCATTCTACCTGCTCCCCATGTGGAAAAGCAATGCTGGCTCCCGCAGGACACGGGGAGCCGGCTGGGACCGTGGGGAAATTGGGGACTCCCTGATGTTCCCCAATGAAGAGGGCCAGCCCCGGGGGAGGGGGACCCTGGGGCTACAAGTGGCCCAGGAGGGGGGCCACGCAGCCCCCTGCCTCAGAAATAAATAAATAAAAGAAAATTAAAAAAAGCTTGCCCTGGGGGATGGAGTCCCTGGAGCCATAAATGGCCTAAGGAGGGGGGCGAAGCACCCCCCCCTTAAAAGTAAAATAAAAAATGAAAAAAGGCCAGGCCCCGGGGGGATGAAACCCAAGGATGTATGTGTGCTTTATAAGTGCCTACTAACATAACATAACATAACATAGCATGGGGTCCCGGGGGCCAATTATGGTCTCGGGAATGGGGCCACACGTCCCCCTTCAAAACTAATATTTTTTGGGGGAAAAAGGGGTCATGCCCTGGGGGATGGGGTCCCCAGGGCCAAAATATTAGGAAAAGAAGGGGGGCCACACAGCCTCCCTTCTACAAACAAAACAAAAAGAAAAAGACCGGCATCGCGCCGGAACCCTGGCGCATTTGCAGAGGGGGGACGAATTCCCCTTGAATACTGGCCCCCTGGCACATACTGGAGGCACCTGGTGGGCTAGTTGGCCTCCAGGGACCCACAGGATTGAGGAGGAATTAATTCTCTAACTTAAAACGTGCCATAGGGCGTGTCTGCAGACATATCACCTCAGGCCACACCCCTTTCCTTCACCACTGTGCAAACGCGCCCTGTGGCATGTTTTAAGTTGGGGAATTAATTATCTTTCAAAACCGAGGGTCCCTGAGGGCCAAATAGCCCAATGTCAGAACCCTCGATCCGCAAGCAGCTACTATAACTCATGTGAGGGTTTGTCAGACTAAAATTAAACCAACTGTGGGTTCCTGGACTGAAAGCATCAAAAAGCGGAACCTTAAGATGGCCGCCGGTTTGGGCCGCGGTCAGCGGTTCAGTGTTTAATAATCAAACGGAGTTCAGGTGGGGTGCGCGATGACAGAAGACCGCGCACTTCACTAACGACATTTTCAGAGAAGGAGTGTTTTCTGTGAGCTCGAAGTATTTTGTGAGGAGAGTTACGTATATGAGAAACGGAACCTAGTTTAGCCCCTTCATTCCCGTTTCACAGTTTCTCAGTAGAGCATGTAATAAAATTTCCAAGAAAGCAAACTTTAAATGTTTATCGGAGCTAGCGTCTGACAGGAGGAGTCGGAGCTTAGTGTTTGACAGGAGCGTCTGGAAGACGTCAGCCGTCCTTTGCAGCCAGAGTGAGCAGTTCCCAGAGCGGCGAACAAATTATCGGAGATCGTTTGAACTCAGTACATTTTTCGGAAAAGAAAGGGGAAGACGGAAGACGAAGATAAGTGACAATTGAGTGTTATGGTTACTGAGGCAATTAAATGTGTCTAGAACTCATGCAATATACTTACCTAGAATTACCTGAATACTTAAACGAATAGAGAACGGAGATAGAGCAAAGGCATCAGACTGGAACAGGCAGTGAGAGGTATCCTTGAGGAGAGAGAAGAAAAAAAACAGATGTTAGATTAAAAACGAGTTTGGGCATTTATACAAGGAATATACAGAAGAGGCAATAAGTAAGTTAAAATCCTAGACATAGCATATATTAAGAAAACGCTAACTAGGAGGGCAATTAGATAATAATAACGGTGTACTTGTATTTACTGTTTACAGAAAAAATCCAGGAAAGCAGAGAAAAGTACTTAGGATAGAGGAGCAGAAAGACAGACACGAAGTGAGTTAGAGGAGTTGAGTTAGAAGATAAAGGCTAGTGGGGAGTATAGAGAAATTACTAAGATATGCTATTGTAAATTACAGGAAACTAGAACTAAGAGAGCTTCAGCCACATCCTGTGCCTGCAATAGAGAAAGGAAGAGAGGGCAAGACTCTTGGAAATAATGGTAGGTGTGAATTAGAACAGATAATAGGAAAAGATATAGGTTAGGTAGAAGTATAAGGTTAACTGTGATTTATTTCCCTCAGGGTTCGAGTCAGAGAGGTCTGCAGGTCGGACTGACGAGCGGAGCCATCCAAGAGGATCTCTTCTTGTTGTTTATTATTTTATCCACTTCCCCCTTCCCTTAGAGGTAGTAGATTAGAGTCTTGTGAAATACGAGCTCTAGGCTACTGCCTTTAGGTGGATTCGGGAGCTAACATCTCTGTTCCCGTGCAGCGACAAAAAAAGTATCCTTGAGAGTCTGACAGAGTGAAGTGCCCAAGTTGCACCTTGCACCCGAACAGAGATGGCAGAGGGAATTGACATACAAGGGTTAGGAGTGATCTTAGACACCATACAAAAGGAGTTAAGTGCAGTTAGGGAGGAAAATCAAAATCTCAGATTAGAGATTGTGAATTCCAGAAAGGAAACAGCAGAATTAGCACATAGATTGAGACAACCCCTTAGTTCGAGACACAGGACCCTTTGTTAGAAAGCACAAACAAAATGACCACCCAAGTAATCCATTCTTTGTCCCCAGTAATACCCCTGGCAGCTCCAGTGCGATTTAGTGGGGATCCACAAAAGGCGCAAATATTTATAACCCAGTGCACATTACATTACATGTGCCGCCCTTCGATATTCCCTGACGCACAATCTAAGGTTGCCTTTGCCTTGTCCTACTTGAGTGGGGACACAGCAGCATGGTCCTTGCCACTCATAACCAGACTTGACCCAATTTTAAGAAATTATGAGGAGTTCAAGGAAGAATTTTTACGGATATTCGACAGGAGGAGAATATCTCAAGTCGTGGACAACGAATTGCTTGATTTGAAGCAAGGGAATCGAGATTTGGTATCTTACTTGGCCCAATCCAACAAGCTAGTAGTGGAAACGAATTGGCCGGAGAGCAAACGAACTGCAGTGTTTTACCGTGGCCTGAAGGATGAATTGAAGGATGCCTTGGCTGGAATCTCGAACAGACCTACCGAAATATCTGCATTGGTGGACCTTGTGCTAGAGATTGACTTTCGGCAGGGGGAAAGAAAAGGCAAAAAAAGAAGAGAATTTAGACCAACAGTTCCAAGGTTTGACCGGATCCGATCAGAGACTAGTCGAAGTAATGAAGGATCATCAGGGGTGGAACCCATGCAAATTGGAACGATACGTGGGCCCCTGTCAAAAGAATAAAAAGAAAAAAGACGGACAGGTAATTTATGTATGTATTGCGGAGCTGGAGGCCATTTTGTCCAGAATTTCCCAAAGAAGCCCAAGACAAATTACAAGCTGAAGGAAAACTAGCAGCACCACCTTTTGGAGGAGTCGAACAGGTGGGTGCGACTCTTGAAAAGACTCCCGAAGAACATCGAGTGGCCGATACTCTTCAGTCAGCTGCTCCTCACCTTACTATATCAATTGGAAGTGAAGTTCAGACACATAGCCCTACCTGGGGTGTCAGTAATGATTGACTCTGGCGTCACAGAAAATTTTTGTAATCTAAAGTTTGCTCAAAGAGTGGGAATACGGGCGATCATGAAGAGTAAAAGTGAACCTGTAAGGGCAGTGGATGGGACCAATTTGTCATCTGGTCCCATAGTGAGTCACACCGAAGTAATCCATCTAGTTTCAGATAGTGGCAATGAAGAAAGAATCCAGTTTAACTTGATAGATGCTCCCCACTTTGAACTAATCCTTGGGCTACCTTGGCTCACCGAGCACAACCCCACAATCCATTGAAGTAACAGAACTATTAGAATGGATTCAAAATATTGTACGTAAAATTGCTTTGGAAGCAAGGAAGGAAGACCAGAAGTTGAAGTCAGCCCGTCTCACTCCTTGTGTCATCTGGAAGGGTCGATATGTGTGATAAACACGCAAGAAATTCCTAAAGAGTATGCAGATTTCCAAGATGTATTTAATGAAGTAGAAGCCAAACAACTTCCTCCACACCGACTCTATGACTGTAAGATAGAAATTGAACCTGGCTCCAATCTGCCTTGCAGTCGGGTGTATGCACTAACGGAGAAAGAACATCGCCACCTAAAAGAGTATCTAGACAAATATCTTGCCAACGGATTCATTCGACCCTCCCAATCCCCGGTTTCTTCGCCCTTTTTTTTTGTGCCGAAGAAGGAGGGGGATCTGAGAACCTGCAGAGACTATAGAGCAATCAACAGAATCACCAAAAAGAACAGGTATCCATTGCCCCTCATCTCGGAGTTGTTAGACCAAGTGAAAGGAGCTCAGATATACACCAAACTAGATCTGAGGGGAGCCTACTACTTGGTCAGGATGAGAGAAGGCGAAGAATGGAAGACGGCCTTCAGAACTCGTTTCGGATTGTTTGAATATCAGGTCATGCCCTATGGGCTCTGCAACGCACCAGCAGCCTTCCAATACTTTATCAACGATGTGCTAAAGGAGTATATAGATCAATGCGCTATAGTATACATTGACGACATTCTGATCTATTCTGCAGACAAGGAGAGACACAAAGATCAAGTCAGAGGCGTCTTGGAAAGATTGAGGGAGAATAGACTGTTTGTTAAACTGGAGAAGTGTGCCTTTAACATGACTCAAGTGGAATTCTTAGGTTTTGTTATTTCTCCTACGGGAATACTAATGGACCAGCGGAAGATAGAGGCGGTGATAAATTGGAAGTCCCCAGAAAGAGTTAAAGAGATCCAAAGCTTCATTGGATTTGCGAACATTTACCGCAGGTTCATCAGTGAATTCTCCCATAAGATATTGCCGCTTACAAAATTACTGAGGAAAGGTATTCAATTTGAATGGACCCAAGAAGTGGAAGAGGCCTTCAACTCGTTGAAGCAAGATTTTACTACAGCCCCGATCCTTCAGCATGCAGATCCGAATGAACCCTTTTTTGTAGAAACGGATGCCTCAGACCAAGCAGTAGGTGGAGTCCTATCCCAGCGAAATAAGGTTTCTGGACAATTGCACCCAGTCGCTTATAGGTCACGGAAGCTGTCCCCAGCAGAATGTAACTACACTGTCACTGAAAAAGAGTTGTTGGCGATAAAAGACGCGTTTAAGGAATGGAGACATCATCTCATGGGAGCCCAACATCAAGTAACTGTATTTACTGACCATCGAAATTTGAAATTTTTGAAAAAAGCCCGAACATTAACTCAAAGACAGTTGAGATGGTCACTGTATTTCGCCGATTACGATTTTGTAATCACCTTCCGACCAGGAGCAAAAAATGGAAAGGCGGATGCCTTGTCCAGAATTGACACAGAAAACCAGAAGACGCCATTGGAAAACCAATCCATCATACCAAGAGAGAAAATCATTGGTGTCACGACCTCGATCGGTTTGGAAACCAGTATTTCGCAAGTGATGACGCCAGATGCAATGCAAGATTGGGCGCAGGAGAAGGAAGGTAGAAAAATTATTCATCAACTCCCTTATTTCCATGAAAATTTGTATCTCCCCACTAAGGAATTACAGCAACAAGTTATGGAAGAATGTCATGATGCGAAAATGGCAAGACATAAAGGAGAGTCAAAAACCAAGGAACTGATCAAGCGACATTACTGGTGGCCAGAGATGAACAAGGATATTGAGAACTACGTCAAAACTTGTGAGATGTGTGCGCAGGGAAAATCTGAACGGCAGGCCCCAAAAGGATTACTACAGCCCCTGGCTACACCACCCTATCCTTGGCACACAATCACACTGGATCTCATCACTGACTTACCACTTAGTAAAGGGTATGACACCATATTAGTAGTGTTAGATTCTTTCTCTAAAATGGCACATTTCACAGCATTACAAGGGATCCCATCTGCTAAACAGTTAACTACACATTTTAGCACAAACATAGTAAAAATACATGGCATTCCAAACATCATAATTTCCAACAGGGGATCCCAGTTCATCTCTCGTTTCTGAAAATCCTTTATGGAAAGTTTAGGAACAGAAGTCAGGTATTCCACCAGTTACCATCCCGAAACCGATGGTCAAACAGAACGAGTAAACTAGGAGTTGGAACAATATTTAAGGCTGTTCCTTTTGAAACAGGATGGGGACTGGCCAGATTATTTGTGGGCAGCAGAGTTTGCCCACAATAATGCTAAGAATGTGTCCACAGGTTTTTCCCATTTTTACATGAATTATGGAAGACATCCGAATTCTACCCTTAGGCAGATAGACATATCAGTCCCAGCAGTTAAGGATATAGTGTTCCATCTTGAACAAATTCACCGAGAGGCAATAGACAGTTTACAAATGGCAAAAGAAAAATATAAGGATTACGCAGACAAAAAGAGACGTGAGGGCCCTCAGCTAGAGACAGGAGATAAGGTCTGGTTAAGCACCAAGAACTTGAGATTAAAAGGGAACCGAAAGTTTCAGCCTCGATTCATTGGCCCTTTGGAGAAAAAGATAAATCAGGTGTTCTATAGGTTAAAAAACATACAAAAGAAGGGTCAAAAAGGGAATATTTAATGACCTCGCATTGCTATCATCCCTTACGTGTAATAACCTTATCCATAAATAGCAATGGGTCAGTGTGGGTGGAACTATCTAAAAACTGTGTGGTATAAGGGTACAGTCACGAAATCCACTAAGAATAATTTGTGGTGAAAAATAATTTTTCCCATCAGATACCCATCCTGTACCGCCCTACATCATTTGGGAACCTTCACCCGAAGGAAGTGGTAAACAACCACTGTAGATTAGGTAGACTGTAGCCTAATCTATTGGAAGGAAACTGAGAGGTAGTGGCAGATTAAGTGGTGACAAGGGGTATACTGACTAGCAGTGCAAAACAAAGATACTAATAGTGCTAAGTGCAATGTAAATAGATAAGATTGGGCTGTGGAAGTGGAAAGAAAGTAATTTTAATGTAGTCCTATCCACACCCAAGTTTAAAAAAACAGAGCAAGGTAGTGTTCAACAAATGACTACTCAGGTGGAATGTAGGTCCACATGTTTCTGCAGTATTTGTAGAATCCAGAGATCTCTGCCTGCTTCATCAGGACCTTATCAAAATGCTACTGCTTGGTATACAAATGGTGAGTAATAAACGAAAATCATATCACCTGGTGTGCGTCCATGTAGATAATTCAATTGGTCAGGAAATAACAGTGGACAAACAAACAGAGAAGACACACACAGTTAATAACCATAGTCCACACTAACAACAATTAGAAACTTGCATTTATCACATAATTTCTTCGGTCAGAGAGTTTCTGATCACTGAGCATAAAACCTTTATGTATTTGTCACTGTTTTTAGACAAATGAAATGATGGATCAAATAGTATCCACTCACCCAAAATATGGGGAATTCACTCTCCACCTCACCCGGCTTGCAGCTCAGGTATAGATGGAGCACCGCTCTATAAGGAAAGAAGGAGAAGAAACGTAAAGGAAGGACTCATTAAAGCTGTATTCAGTAATTCGATTTCCTGCAAATTTGGTTAATTGCACGGAAATCTGTTGTGCGTAATACTCTGTCACTCTCTAGTTAGTGTCTCTGCCAATGTCCATTGTACAAATAATTATTGCCGTATTTGTATTGGAAACATCTGCAGTGCAAACACTCGTGGGCTTGACGGTGGTTGGAGTCATTTAAAGTTATCAAAAAGGGAGCGAACCCTAAGTAAGTGTGCCCACATTTGAAGCAGGCCATCAAGTATAGTAGAGGCTGCCGACTATTGTCATACCATATATTAAATATGGCGTGTTTGCATCTGGCGCAACACTTTGAATGTAGCAAGGATTCAAAATCGATCAAACGTTGAGTAAGTGCGCCCGCGTTGGAAACAGCCCTTCAAGTATGGCGGAGGCTGTAAACTATTGCCAAACCATATGTCAGTGTGAATATAGCAAGGATTCAAAATCGAGCGAACATTAAGTATGTGCGCCCGCGTTGGAAACAGCCCTTTAAGTAATTGCGAGGGCTGCCTAATTGCCAAGCCATATGTCAAGTGAGGCGTTGTTTTCATCGGGCGCAACAAATTGGGTGTAGCAAGAATCACTGAGAGAAAGCGCCAAGTTAAATATGAGGGCATAGAGCTGATAGCTGCATGATATAACTGCTGCGCGTGTATCGGCTGGCTTACCTGTCCGTCGGTACTCCCAGCAAGCGTCTGAGCTGTTTACATGGGAGGTGCCCGGACGGGCAGGAAGCCGCCACTAAAGCGCTGCAATTGCGTGCCCTGAAGTCACGTGATCACGTCAGAGCTGTGCAGGTCTCATGGGATATGTAGTTTGTTTACAAAAACCTTTTAAACGCATTTTTAATCAGATACGATTGAAAGACTATTACCGTAAGGCTCAGGCGATTCGTATTGCCCTGTATATCAAAAGGATACTGTCATTACATAAACTTATTGTGTGAAATTATTACGTAAAAGTCTAAATAATGTCAGACGTATAATATGTTTACACAGTAGAAAGCTATCATTACGCTCCCATAAAATTATTAGTACAAAAGGAGTACATGACCGGATAACAGCACATTTAAGAGGGTTAAACCATTCTGATTTATGAACCCGTAAAGACTCAATCAGGGTCTAATAAGAGATGTAGTACATCCGGATTTCGTTGATGGTAGAAACAAAAAACGGACTATCGTTGTAGTAACACCAGAGAGCTGCTCCAGTGTTATTGTCATCTCTGCAGCCCGTCGTCTCTAGACTACTCATCACGAATGGTGGTTGTGATCTTGTCACTTCAAAATTAATGTCAAAATGACTAAATGCATGCTAAAAAGCAATATTGTTTCACCTAATAGGGGTGAAATAATTGTCCTGTGATGACAATTAGGTACAAAGACCTAGATGTAAGATGGATGTACAAGAAACTTTTTCAACTTCACAAGCTATTTATCTAGCAAGCACTTATACCAGCTCATTATGAACTGTCCTCATGTAGTTGTTGTACACATCAAATTTGCAGATCTAACAGCGTGGGTGCTGAGTGGGCAGTAAATTGAGAGTTGGATTTCAGGAAAAACTATTAAGTTCTGACCAAATCATAATGACATCCAGGGGATGTCTTCGTTCAGTCCCAATCTATCAGTCTGCAATTTGTGCACCCATCTTTGTTCTTTTCTGAATAGGAAAGCACTAATGTCTGAGATGTGTGTGGGGATCACTGGTTGTTCCAACACAGTCCAACGCAAATCGGTGGGTAGATGGTGGACTGATATGAAGTGGTTAGTAAGTCTGGTTGCTTGTTTATTGCAACGTATTGAGCTCTTATGTTCTGATATCCTCACCTTCACTTTTCGAGTGGTCATACCCACATATCTCTTTCCGCAAGGGCAACTGATTAGATAAATTAGGTTGGCACTGTTGCAGTTTGTGAACCTACGCTGTTCCCAGGCTCGTCCGGTGCCAATATCAATCGATGTTGACCTTGAAGTTTGAGGACACGCAGCGCATTGGCCACAAGGGTGATGGCCAGTGACTGCAGGCATAACCCATAGGGTACCCACAGCTCTAGGGGTTACACATCTTGGTCTCGTGTGGACTAATTTGTCTTTTAGATTCTGTCCCCTTTTGAAAGCAAAGAGTGGGGAGGGCAGTGTATCATTGCCTGTATTGAGAATTCCCCAATGTCTCTTGACAATCTTGGTGACTTGGTTAGAAAGGGTACTAAAAGTAGTGACGCATGTCATGCGATCTGTCTTGTGTTTGGGAGGTAGAATTTCCAGTAAGCTAGCTCTATTATTATTAGCCGCTCGTTTCTTAGATTGTTTAACCAATCTTTTAGGGTATTCTTTGTTCGTCAAATCTTGTGCTAGCCCTTTGGCATGTATCTCAAATGATGAGCGGGTAGGGCAATTGCGTTGGATACGTAAAAATTGCCCGTAGGGCAGATTGTCGCGCAAAGACTTCGGGTGACAGCTATTATAGTTTAGCAACGAATTCCGTGCCATTGGTTTGCGATAAAGTTCTGACACCAGACCTGCGGGCGTGCTCTTGATCAGTAAATCTAGAAAAGCTAGACTGTGGGTATTATATTCCATTGTAAGTCTCAAAAAGCGATTTCTCTGGTTGAGCCATTCATGGAACGCCTTGAGTTGTATATCCGTTCCCTGCCACACAACGAAAATGTCGTCTATGTAGCGTTTCCATGCTCGCAGACACCCGAGATGGGGGTTGGTGTCTGCGAGCACGTGCTCCTGTTCAAAATGGTGCACGTATAAATTAGCGAGGCTAGGGGCAAAAACGCTGCCCATACTAGTCCCGCTAATCTGTAAGTACAGGGAGTCCTCAAAAGCAAAGAAGTTCTCCGTCATAGCCAATGAGGCTAGTGTCATAATAAATCTGACTGGTGTGATAGATTTCAAATCTCTGGCAAGTAACAGACCCTCTATGACTTCAAGTGTCTCTGTTTGTGGTATCGAGGTGTACAAACTCTCAACGTCAAATGACACTAAGATGTCAGTCTGAGTGTCAAAATCAATGTTGGGCAGTAGCCTCAAGACATCTTTCGTGTCCATTAAAAACGTCGGCATTTCTCTTACCATGGGTTGTAGAAAAACATCGACAAAGGTCGATAGAGGTTCCAAAAGTGAACCTGTCCCTGATATTATGGGTCGACCCGGGGGGGGGTCGTTGTGTCTTGTGGATCTTAGGTAATTGATAAAAGTATGGTGTTACTGGTTTAGAAGTCCGAAGGTATTGTCCTTCTTTGGGGGTTATCCACCCTTCAACGAGTGCCTCTTCGACTATATGTCCTATAGTATTTGTTAGTCTTTCTGTAGGATCTACTGACAGTTTTCTATAAGACCTTGTGTCGTTAAGTTGGCGCAGGCACTCAGTTCGGTAAGTTTCCACATCTAAAATTACGACTGCTCCCCCCTTATCTGCTGGTTTGATTACAATCAGGGGATTGTCTGCCAACTCCCTGATTGCATCTTCTTCTTTCTTGCATAGATTCTGGAAAGTCTTCTGCCTTAATTTGAAGAGTTCTTGCATGTCATGATTTACGGCCTCCTCAAAGGTGAGAACCTTAGATGGCAGACCTATGGTTGTGGGATTGAAAGTCGACGGTCTCTTTAGACCTGTATTATCAGAATTGTCACCGTGATCCGTTACTCGTGTCTTATTAGCAAACATGTAGTGCAGTCTGATTTTACGGTAAAATTTGCCCATTTCAATCTGGGCCAAGAATGGATCTGTCTTATTAGTGGAGACAAAACCTAACCCTTTGTTTAGTACATGTTCCTGAGTTTCTGTGATGGTATGAGAACTCAGATTGATGACTAAACTTGTGCCGCTGAGGTCCCTGCTTGGTCTTGTGGGATCCTCTTGCCACTCCTCAGATCCATGGTCTGAGGTTGAAGATTCCAGCGGACCTGTCCTTGGCGGGGTGTTCTTTGGCGGCCACGACTCCTCCTGCCTGATCCTAAAAAAGGCTGCTGATTGAAGTCACTATAAAATTGTGGTTGACCATAGGGATTAATCATGGGTGGGAACGGCGATGGTCCCCATGGTGAGGGTTGCCACCAAGGTGGAACTTGGGGTTGGGCAAACCCTTGGTTGTACCCTCTCCAGCCTCTTCTGTTGCCCCCTCTCCCTCTTTGTTTGAATGACGAGTTGCTAGTACTGGACCCGTCAGAATCACTGGAAACTCCGTCTGAACTGGAGCTCCCATAATTGGATCCCCCTTTCTGTCCGTATCTGGTGTTCACTACAGGTGAAAAATCATCACTGGTGTAGGGGTAGACTTTATCCATTGCAAATTTGGCTAAGTCTTTTTTAAACTTTTCAAGTTTGGTGAACAGTATTGTATCTCTAAACTCTTTACTGGATTTGTTGCCATCCTCTTGATGTTTAGAGAATACTTTGCTCGATGAAATAGTGGTCTTGATTTGACCCTCCAAAACTTGAATCTCCACAAATATTTTATCTGCTGTCTTTTTGGCCATTTTTATAATAAGCACCAGCCAGTCACGTGTGCACTTCCACGCTATGAGTGACCAATCATGTAGGAAGTCCTTGTCGTCTAAGAAAAGGCGAGGGACATTACCCTCGATGAGCCCACTTGGTGCACAGTTGCCCCTCAGGTATTCTGCCATCACAATTCCATGGACACAGACCCTCGCTTGATTTTTCTTGAGAATTAATATTTTAGCCCAACTTTCCTCGGAGTTTGTTGGGTTGGAAGGAATCATATCCAACATACTAGGATTTTCAGAAAGTAACGTTTGAATTTCATTTTCATCGAATGCAAGGCCTAGATTGGAGGCCATAGTATTTAGTTTAATATTAAACAGCGAGAATAGTCCCTCAACTATAACAAATCTCTCACTTCGCAATACTTATGAGAAATTTCGTGACTGTACCCTTATACCACACAGTTTTTAGATAGTTCCACCCACACTGACCCATTGCTATTTATGGATAAGGTTCTATAGGTTAACCTTACCATCAAGACTGAAGATCCATCCAGTTTTCCATATCTCATTGTTAAAAAAGGCCCCAACCAATTTGCGTAAGACACTGCCTCCTAAGCCCATCCATTTGGTAACAGGAACAGAGTACGAAGTCAAGGAGATACTAGATTCAAAGTGTTCAAAAGGGAAATTGTTTTATCTCATGGACTGGAAAGGATATGGTCCTGAAGAACGATCTTGGGAACGAGAGGAGGACGTTCACGCTCCAAGATTAGTTAAGGCTTTTCATCAACGGTTCCCCACCAAACCAAGAGGGTGAGAATCTACCTTGTTGGGGGGTACTGTCAGAACCCTCGATCCGCAAGCCGCTACAATAACTCATGTGCGGATTTGTCAGACTAAAATTAAACCAACTGTGGGTTCCTGGACTGAAAGCATCGAAAAGTGGAACCTTAAGATGGCCGCCGGTTTGAGCCGCGGTCAGCGGTTCAGTGTTTAATAATCAAACGGAGTTCAGGTGAAGCGCGCGATGACAGTAGACCGCGCACTTCACTAACGACATTTTCAGAGAAGAATTGTTTTCTGTGAGCTCGAAGTATTTTGTGAGGAGAGTTACGTATATGAGAAATGGAACCTAGTGTAGCCCCTTCATTCCCGTTTCACAGTTTCTCAGTAGAGCGTGTAATAAAATTTCCAAGAAAGCAAACTTTAAATGTTTATTGGAGCTAGCGTCTGACAGGAGGAGTCGGAGCTTAGCATTTGACAGGAGCGTCTGGAAGACGTCAGCCGTCCTTGGCAGTCAGAGTGAGCAGTTCCCAGAGCGGCGAACAAATTATCGGAGATCGTTTGAACTCAGCACATTTTTCGGAAAAGAAAGGAGAAGACAGAAGATGAAGATAAGTGACAATTGAGTGTTATGGTTACTGAGGCAAATAAATGTGTCTAGAACTCATGCAATATACTTACCTAGAATTACCTGAATACTTAAACGAATAGAGAACGGAGAGAGAGCAAAGGCATCAGACTGGAACAGGCAGTGAGAGGTATCCTTGAGGAAAGAGAAGAAAGAAAACAGATGTTAGATTAAAAACGAGTTTGGGCATTTATACAAGGAATATACACAAGAGGCAATAAGTAAGTTAAAATCCTAGACGTAGCATATATTAAGAAAACGCTAACTAGGAGGCCAATTAGATAATAATAACGGTGTACTTGTATTTACTTTTCACAGAAAAAAATCCAGGAAAGCAGAGAAAAGTATCTAGGATAGAGGAGCAGAAAGACAGACACAAAGTGAGTTAGAGGAGTTGAGTTAGAAGATAAAGGCTAGTAGGGAGTATAGAGAAATTACTAAAATATGCTATGTGGCGCTTATTGAAGATACCTAGTGGGCTAGTTTCACCCTAGGGACCCTCAGGATTCAAGGGGACTTAATCTCCCAACTTAGAACTGCCACAGTGGTGAAGGGAGGGGACGGGGCTTGAGGTGATGTGTGCAAACACACCCTATGGCACGTTTTAAGTTGGGGAAATCATTCCCCTTCAATCCTGAGGGCCCCTGCGGGCTAACTAGCCCACCAGGTGCTTTCAGTAAGCGCTACTGTGCTGCGTTGCAGAGAGGTGGTCCAGGCCGTGCCACTTTTTACACCTCTCTGAAACGCAGCTCAGCGGCGCTTACTGGAGGTATCTAGTGGGCTAGTTGGACCCTAGGGACCCTCAGGATTCAAATTAAAATGGCCACAGGGCGTGTTTACACAGTGGTGAAGGGAGGGGACGGGGCTGAGGTGACGCGTGCAAACATGCCCTGTGGCATGTTTTACGTTGGGAAAAAAAATCCCCTTCAATCATGAAGGTTCCGGGAGGCTAACTGCATAGAGGTGGTCTAGGCCATGCCCCTTTTTACATGTCTCTGCATCGCAGCTATGTGGCGCTTACTGGAGGTACCTGGTGGGCTAGTTGGACCCTAGAGACCCTCAGGATTCAAGGGGACTTAATCAGACAACTTAAAACGGCCACATTGAGCATTTACACAGTGGTGAAGGGAGGGGATGGGGCCTGAGGTGACGTGTGCAAACACGCCCAGTGGCGCGTTGTAAGTTGGGGAAATAATTCCGCTTCAATCCTGAGGGACCCTGAGGCCAACTAGCCCACCAGGTGCTTCCAGTAAGCACCACTGTGCTGCGTTGCAGAGACCTGGTCTAGGCTGTGCCCCTTTTTACATTGTTCTGCTACGCAGCTCTGTGGCACTTACTGGATGTACCTAGTGGGCTAGTTGGACCCTAGGGACCCTCAGGATTGAAGGGGAATTATTTACCCAACTTAAAACGTGCCACATGGCACGTTTTAAGAGAGGGGATGGTGTAGGAAAGAGGCTCTATATATAATGGACCCAAGTAAAATCAGCCGAACTACGAATTCTGAGTTGCTTACCTGTTATCAAGAAAGACCTCAGTGCTGCATCTTTGAGCCCAGTACTGATCCTGAAAAGTGATTCTAACCGTACTTACCAGTAACTTGAATTTCCTTCCATAGGATATCATTGCCTGCTTTTTGCTGAAAAAGTTTCTGTTGATTTTTGAAACGTACAAATAAAAGGTAGGGGCGGCTAGAGGGGAGGGGAGAGGGTCATGGGACAAAATAAATAAATAAGTACATTTACAAAAGCTTACCTACAGCCGGTCAAGCTCTTTTGCTCCTCTCCTCCAGACACAGGCTCCCAAACTCCACTGCAGCCAATACTGACGCCACCATGAAAGCATCATCAGGATTGGCCTGAGCGCAACGTATTTGTGCTCCCAGTGAGACTGGGAAACTGTGCCTTTTCTCTCCAACCCATTTTTAAAAGCAGTGGTCCCTAGAGAAACATCAGTAAAAAGGGAGGGAAATTAATATAGACCCAGTCAAGTACTATATTTGTATAACTTGTCCAAACGGACAGAGGTCCGATATTTAGTATTTTAAATTCATATAGGAACAATACAGACAAAACAATTTGTAAGTGGGACACAAGCCTGCATCCAACTAAACCAAGAGGGACAGACCATGAAGAACACAAAAGGCTCAGGCAAAGCTGTAGGTTTGTTAAACACACAATTTTCAATGTAACAAACAAATTACAAGAGAACACCTTTACACATTAAATGACAATTTAGAGCGGTGTATAAGGTGTTTCGGGCATTGACTGCGTTTAGATCTATATATACAATAAATGGATCATCATCAGGACATTTAGAATAAGCATGCCTGTGTACAATTGCCTGTAATAAATGTTGGCAACTCCCTCATGGATAGTAAAAAATATGGACCTGAGGGCACGAATTGTGAACATCCAGATCAAGAAAAATACAATCAGAGGTTTAGGGAACCGGACCGCTTAGAGCGTCAGAGGTAATGGCGCGGTATTAGTGAGACCCATCCAGTGATGAGAAGGGGAAGGCGCGATGGCTTGAGTATCCCAATGGGGAAGGGAGCTGCAGTCCAGATATAGGGTTGTGCTAGGTCTGCGTGCCTGGATTGCAGGCAGTATTTTGCTGGCTTCCGAGATGCAGCTGGTATTGGAGAGAGCTTCAGTGCGTATGGTGCTTTGGCCAGCTTGAGACGGTGAGTCAAACTGTCATGCGCACTGATTACCACGGCACCTACCAATCCATGCTGCCTGTCATCCCCCTTGACCCCACCCCCAGAAGTCGTCAGGAAAGGAAAAATAAAACGATAATAAAACATGTTTATTGTCACTTTATTTTTCCATTCCTGACCTTTTGAGATGGGGCAACGCTCCTCTGGCTTTGCGTAGGAGCCGCAGCTGATCAATTCTTTTTCACAAACTCACCACATGTCTGGTTTCAATGCCTCTGGTGAAACACACTTTCGGCCACCTGGAATATAAGTCCATTAGCACAATGAAATATGCTTCATAACCCTCTCCATGAATCAGCTCCGAAATGTCTAATGCAACATCCTTCTATGGACCCAAGAGTGGATTTCTAATCACCATAGGCTGCATCCTGGGCTTCATTGCCTTTTTCCTTAATGCACCTTCTCTCACTAGTCTCTCAACTTTGAGAACCATTATAAAGTACCAATATAAGCTACCAATACCAGACTGTATATCCGAAGAGCCACCACAGGAGGAAGGCCCTTCTCCTACCTGGCCGCCAAGACTTGGAACTCCCTCCCGACCCACCTCCGCCTGATCCAGGACCACCTTGCCTTCAGGAAGCAGCTCAAGACCTGGCTGTTCGAGCAGTAGCGGATCCCCCCTCCCCTAGCACCTTGAGACCCTCCGGGTGAGTAGTGCGCTATATAAATGCTTTGATTGATTGATTGATTGATGCAGAGGTCTGGCCCGGGACCAGGGTTCAATTCCCCGCCTCGCCGGGTCTTGGGCTCAAAATTCCAGGGACCTGATAATTCTCGCCTCGGCGCCTATTCCAATCAAGGAGTCCTACTCTGCAACTCTGGGCAATAGCTACCTTAATCTCCACAACGGCCCCCAAAACGCTAAGGATGCCTGGCCTCCACCTTGGGGGTGCCCAGGAGTGGACCCCTCACAGGGAAAGCCAGGATGGGTTCCACAGCGGTATTCTTACAAGCGCCTTGAGACCCTTGCGGGTGAGTAGTGCGCTATACAAGTATCAATTTACATTTTTACATTTACATTAAAAAAGTATGTGTCTGTCCCTGGTTTTTGTGATTCCTTGATGACAGTTATGCACTAGATTAAGCACTCTTCCCTAAGTTTGCTTGAATGGACTAATCTGGTACCCCTAAACAAGAGACCATTATTGGAGTTTAATTCATCAAGTACATATTCATTCCATTATCTCTTGCAAAAAATCATCTGATTACGACTCTTAACACCATCCCCCCTCAAAAATAATTTCATACCCAACTTAACACACAAATTCAGACTCATCATTTCCTACTACTTCTTCTTCTTGTTCAATGTTCACTCTGGGTACTAATCTTGACAAAGTATCTTCTAATTTATTTGCTGCTCCCGGAATATATCTTAAATCAAAGTTATATCCCTGCATTGCTACTACCCACTTCAAAATTCTGCCTGACATTGAATCAACACCCTTAGTCCTGGAGATTTCAAACAAAGACTTGTGCTCTGGTCTCACCTTAAAAACACTTCCACACAAAACCTTTTTCAGCTACTTGACTGCCCAGTATACTGCTAAGGCCTCCCTTTCAATTACTGAAAACCTTATTTCTGCTACTCTCAAACTGCTGAAGAGGAACATGATAGTGTTTGCCAAACCAAACCCACTTTGTTGGATGATAGCACCCAAACCTTTAACCCCTTGTATGCTGATGACGAGCCCAGCTCGATATGAGTTACAGTGGAGCTGTGCTCATGACGAGCTGGGTTCGTCACAACGGCCGCGACGGCCCACGGGCGATTGATTCCCAGCCTGCGTGGGAGAATTAATCATTGGGCGGGGTCATGATGAGCCCAGCTCGTCATGAGCACAGCTCCACTGTGACTCATGATGAGCAGGGCTCGTCACGAGCACCGTGGCACCGCAGCCACCCCTAAACTCCCCCCCCCCCACCATGGGGGAATTACCCCTGCGACGAAGGGGTTAAGATGGGCATCTGTTGTGATGAAAGATTTTTTCTTAGGGTCAAATATTTCAATACTGGAGTCTGGGTCAATTTTTCCTTTAGTTCTATGAATTCTTGTACACACACAAGACTCCACACATATTCAACTCATTTTGTTAAACAGATTTCTCATATTAGCACTCAATTTCACAAAATTCTGCACAAACTTGATATAGTACTCTGCCATGCCCAAAAATGCATTAAATCTGCATTGGTGGCAGCCGAGGACATGTTCTGAATTGTATTGATCAAATCTGCTTTGGGAACCACACCATCACCAGAGACAGTGTGACCCAAATAATCAATAATCTTGGTTCGACATTTGCACTTTTCTACTTTGATGGTGAGATCATGATCATTCAACCGCCTTAAAACTTGTCTGACTCTGACATCATGCTCTGTTTCATTTATCCCAAACACAAGAACATCATCCTGGTATACACATACACCTTCCACCACATGCATGTTGGAAAACGGATGCCGCCAAGATTAGGCCAAAAGGTAATTGGGTTAATTTTAAAATCTTGATTGGTGTAATGAATACTGTTAAATCCTTAGAAGCCTCATCTAACTTGAACTAATGATAGGCAGAGGTGAGGTCTATGGTACTAAAAACTCTCACCCCACCCAGCATCATCAACAATTTAGAGACTTTCTGAAAATAATACCTATTGACAATCACATTTATTTAGATGTCTAATGCCATACATAATCTCAAGCTCCCATTTGATGTCCTTGTTGCATCCAGTGGAGCCAGCCATTCAATTCCTTTGACCGCTTCAATTATTCCTTGAGCCTCCAATTTGACAAATGCAGCTCCTGTTTCCTCACTTATGACAATAGGCAAATCTTTCACTTTACTACTAACGGGTTGAGCTCCTGGAATCAAACATATCTAAAGACTATATATTTTCATACAACCAAGAGTGTCACCAAAGACCTGGGGAAATTCCTTCTGTAACACATCACTGAACATCCTGCTTGACTATTTAGGAACCTCTAGGTGATTCACCCCATGATGCTCCTTCAAAATTATTGGAGGATAGCCATTGGGGTCTAACATAACTCCCAAGTCTCTTTGGTGAAACCAAATAAAAATGCTGTCCCCTTTTTCTGAAACATACACCTTTCTGGATATATATTGTTGTTTATTCACACAAACCCACAAAATACCTGTTAGATCTGGGGGTCTCTAGTTGGCAAAGGTAGGTACCAAAGTCCAAATAGGAACCCTTGCTTCTAGTCAGGGTAAGGGGGATACACTCTTTGAATAACCCCTGCTCACCCCCTTGGTAGCTTGGCACGAGCAGACAGGCTTATCAAAGGCAATGTGTAAAGTATTTGTACCAAAGCTCACAGTAACACAGGGAAAAGACCACAAATGGACTCCACACCAGTTTAGAAAAATAAAGTATTTTTTCTACACTACACAAGACCAAAACAACAAAAATCCAACATACACTCTTACAAGATAAGACTTTCAAAAAGAGTTCAAGGGTTTGCACCAAAATAATCCACAGTTACGTCACTTTTAGGCCAAAATACCTGTAGTTGCGACAAAAGTTCCAAGCGGGAGCTGCAGCGTCAGAAAACAAGTGATGCGTCACTCCTGTGACCCTGGGGAGGCGATGCGACAACCCCGCTGCACGCAGCGGGTGGGTTGTGTCGAATCTGGTCTGCAATGTGATACCTTGTATGGATTCCAGTTTGCAGGTTCTCCGGTGAAAGCGTCTCACACAGACACCATGCGACAATCTCTGGGGCGGCGACGTTCTTCGGTGCAGGGGCGATGCATGGCACAGCGTTGATCCTCTTCTTTCGCGGCCCCTCGATGCTTTGGTGCTGGAGTCTGCGACGATGTTCGCAGCGACGATATGCATTCCGAAGACAAGCGGTGAGCCGGGTCTCGCAGGTACCACAGACTCAGCGACGTAGTTCGCAGCGACAGGCATCCTCCCGAAGTGCTATCCCCTCCCACCACTCAAGATACAGATCGAGCTTTTCAGCCTAGTGCTGTCTCACCCAACCTCCTGGAGCCACCCCAGCCCCTGTCACTCACAAACCAGACAGTCAAATCACAAACAGGCAGAGGCACGCAGAAAGGTCAGAAAAAAACAGCCACTTTCTAAAAGTGCTGTTTCTAAACACAGGATTTAAAAACCATCCTTCCTAAAAGATTGGTTATTAAATTCTGACTGAGTTCAGGGATACAAGACTTCAATTTTCTATTTTGCTCCTATGGGAATATATGCAGGTAAACATTATATACAGCATTCCCCATTCTAGCCTTTCAACAGTGAAAAACGAAATTGGCAGTATTTCACTATCAGAGCATGTCACCCACACGAGTAAATGCTCTGCCTTTCACATACACTGCACCCTGCCCAGGGGGATACCGTGGGCCTTCCAAAGGGGTGTCCAACGTATACAGAAAGGGAAGAGTTAGGTCAGCATGGCAGTTAGCAACTGCGCACAGGCACTGCGGCGGCAGACCTGAGACACCATTTTAGGGCTACTCACGTGGGTGGCACAATTAGTGCTGCAGGCCAACTAGTAGCATTTGAAACACCAGCCCTGGCACACTCAGTGCACTATACTAGGGTCCTACTGATGAAACAAATCTGCCAATCATGGATAACCAATCATAATTACAATGTATACAGAGAGCATATGCGCTTTAGGACTGATCAGCAGTGGTAAAGTTCCTAGAGCCCTATTTCCAACAACCACAGTTCAGGAAAAACAAGGGAGGAAGAAGCAAAAGGTTTATGGATAACCCTGCAAAAAGGGTCATTTCAAACAATACCCACACAACGTAATGGGCTTCCCACCGTATGCAAAGGGTCTGATGTCAGGCTTCAACTGTTTCATTTTCTTCTTGAGTTTTTCCTCTTAATATGTATTTGCAAAGCTTGTTATTTTTGCTCCTGAGTACCTGGGTCAAACACAACTCTAATCTCTTCCCCATCAATGAGAACACTGTCAACTGGACCAGATCTACCCTTGTTTTCCACTTGTATTATAATCTGACCACACTTAAAATCAGCCTTGTCCTTGTCCTCTCTGTCACTGATATTCACTTTTTGACCTTTTGCTTGAATTTCTTCATCTTACATGCAGATCCAAAATTATTTTTTTTCTTACAGAACATACAAACCGCTTTGAGAGCAGAACATGTCTTGTCATTTGCAAAACAACCCTATCACACCTAAAACATCCTTTAACCTCTTCACTCTTATTGTCTGTCTCTCTGGTATTCTCAGCATCTTGTTTTTTACACCCATGTTTGACAATATGAACAACTTGTTCCTTGGCTGGATTGCTCTTCATTATTTTGACACATTTCATTAAGTGCTCAATTTCCTTAGCTACCAACAATACCTCATCTAATGTGGACTCATCCCTTAGCCAGAGCTCCTCTTGTACCATTTCAATATTGCACCTCAACATGAACTGGTCTCGAATCTTCTCATCTGGGTGTGTGGCAAACTTGCAAGATGATGCTAAACGTCTGAGATCAGTAACATTGTTTTCTACATACTACCCCTCTGTCTGAAGCCTTCTCCGAAAGAGCTACTTTTCAAGAATAGTACTCACTTTAGGCAAGTAGTGATCATCCAATTTCCTTATGCATATGACAAACTCATTAGTATCCGCAGCCTCGCTGTGTGGAATATCAGGAAGATGATCAAATACTTCCTGTCCATCAGGACCAAGACAATGCAAAAGAAGCGCTGTTTTTCTTTCAGCTCATAAGGAAGATGATTCACAAACCCTGGCATACCTCTCAAACACCTTCTTCCATTTGTTCCACTTGATGGGTGGTACACCAGGACTTTTCAAGAAACATGGAGTAGTAACATTCTGAATTGTTAAGAATATGCAAATTCAATTTTGAAAATAGATAACTAGTTAGCAATGCGCAAAAGACTAAGTTTGTAAATATCACCAACACACAATAATGTGCCCAAGATCCTACAGTTAATGCTACAAAAATGTATTCCAAATGTTTTTCAGAACAATAGCTGTTTCTCTATAACACCAGTAGCAGAAAGGAGTTTGATAGAATATTAGGTCAATAGCCAGGGGGGTAAGGTATTTCTTCTAATCTTCTCAGCCAATGAGATAAGGTATTTCCTCTAATCTTCTCAGCCAAGGATGATCCCACCTTTCAAAAAGACTTGAGCCAATCAAAATCCTCAAGAAATCCTTGTGGCCACAACCTCCTCACAGCATATTTGGAAAGAGAGCAAAAGTTTCAGGTGAGTTTGCTGATCATGTGGATTAATAAATAACAAATCAGTTGTGTATTTCAAGCCTTTGTCCTTTCTAAGTGTATTGCGCTTGCTGGACATATGAATATTCAACAATAAAGTTTTCCTCCGATTTTGCTGCTGCGAGAGGTAGTGAATTACCGCTGCGAGGCACAAACAATACATAGAGCAGGTGAGCGGGCAGCTTCACTCCAAAAAAACTTCACATAAAGCGTAGGTAGTATACAACTTCACTTTTATCGAAACTTTGAAGTGTGCCACAGAACTGTAGGTCAAACAGAGCGCGGTAAAGAAGCAAAACGTACATGTACTCCCAAGGAAAGCTTCAAGTGTGCGGCTGAACTGTAGGAGTTCGGCTCCACTGCGTGTCAAACAGAGGATTCAAATCAGGCAGCTTCTCCTGCACACACTCAGGACAGCATACGTGCTGTGGGGCCTTTCTTTATCAAAAGGGCTCGCGCTAGCTGGCTGAAGTGAAGAAGTCGTGCAGCCTCAAAGTGGCTGAAGGAGCAGTTAATTTAAGAAAATCCCTGCCGAACAACGGTATAATTAGGCAGTTCATATCGTGTAACATGCTGAAAAATGCACTTGAAGTCAAATGTCACATACCATTAGTGGTATTTCACCTGTGTGATTTCAGAAAAATCCTGCAGACTGTTGAGATCTCTCTTCATCCAATCATCCTCGTCGCCAGTGTAAGAGGGTAAACCGTCCTAATGATGAGAGGCACAGTAGATGAAATCCGTACAAGAGAGATCTTATCCAACTCAAACGCCTCCAGCTTTCTCATCTACAATCTGCTGACAATTCTAAATGTCCTTGTGCCAAGTGGGGGATTGATTCTGTCTGCTGAGCACAAAAGGTTGCCTCATGAGCAACATCCCTCTTTCTCTACTCTTTCCTTAGTCTCCAATGTGTGCCTGAAAAAGAATATATAAGGTGTTGTGCCAAAAAAAAAGCAACAGTTGTTTATACATAGTCAGTTACATGTCAGCAGTGGTCAAAACACTGTGGGGCATATTACCAACAACTAGCGATAATTTTTGTCTCTAACTTGTTTAGAGACAAAAATTATCGCCGCACATCGGCGATTTTTATCGCAGATAAACCTTGCTATTAGCAAGGTTTATCGCAAATGCGATAAAAAACGGCCGCAATGCATGAATATCGCTGAAAAGTCAGCGATATTCATGCATTATCGAGCAAATGCTCTTAGCCATGTTATCCACCTCCCATTGGATAACATGGCTAAGAACTGCTCAGGGCAGGTGTTAGCTTTTGGAGATATTCGCGCTTAGCGCGTATATCTCCAAAAGTTGGTAATAGGAGATAGCGATGTTAGGGACTGTTTCCAGTAGCTAACATCTTGGCACGCCCACTTTGCATGTCATTAGTGATAAATATCACTGACATGCAAAGCGGGGCCCAAGATGGTCGCTATCTCCTATTAGCTGTCACTAACTGGTGTTAGCGACAGCTTGGTAATAGGGAGATAATTTTATCTCCGCTTTCTTGGCTTTTAAAGCCAAAAAAGCGGAGATAAACCCCCTTGATAATATGCCCC